>NW_026868244.1:0-69700 GCF_020745735.1 Hemiscyllium ocellatum
GGGGACACACACACAGCGAGGGAGGGGACACACACACAGCGAGGGAGGGGACACACACACAGCGAGGGATGGGGACACACACACAGCGAGGGATGGGGACACACACACAGCGAGGGATGGGGACACACACACACACAGCGAGGGAGGGGACACACACACAGCGAGGGATGGGGACACACACACACACAGCGAGGGAGGGGACACACACACACACAGGGTGGGAGGGACATGTGCACACACAGCCAGGAAGGGACACGCACACACACAGTGAGGGAGGGACACGCACACATACACAGCGAGGGAGGGGACACACACACACACAGGGTGGGAGGGACATGTGCACACACAGCCAGGAAGGGACACGCACACACACAGTGAGGGAGGGACACGCACACATACACAGCGAGGGAGGGGGACACACACACAGCGATGGAGGGGCATACTCACGCACACAGCGACGGGGGGTCACGCACAGCGAGGGAGGGGGACACACAGCGAGGGAGGGGGAGACACGCACACACAGCAAGGGAGGGGGACACACACACACAACGAGGGAGGGGGACACACACACACACACAGCAAGGGAGGGGGGACACGCACACACAGCGAGGGAGGGGGGGACAAACACACACAGCGAGGGAGGGACACACACACACACACGCGCACACACAGAGCAAGGAAGGGACACACACACATACAGCGAGCGGGTGGGACACACACAGCGAGGGGGTGGGACACACACACACACAGCGAGGGGGTGGGACACACACACACACACACACAGCGAGGGAGGGACACACACACACAGCGAGGGAGGCACACGTGCACACACAGCGAGGGGGGACACACGCACACACACACACACACACACACACACACACACAGAGCGAGGAAGGGGGGGAAAACAGACACACACAGCGAGCGGGTGGGACACACACCCACATACAAACACACACACACACACACACATATACAGCGAGGGTTGGGGACACACACACACCACACACATACACACACACACACACACACACAGAGCGAGGAAGGGACACACACACACAGCGAGGGAGGGACACACACACACACACACACACACACAGCGAGGGAGGGGACACACACACACACACACACACACACACACACACACACACACACACACAGAGCGAGGGAGGGGACACACACACAGCGAGGGAGGGACACGGACACGCACACACACACACACACAGAGCGAGGGAGGGGGACGCACACACACAGTGAGGGAGGGACACGCACAGATACACAGCGAGGGAGGGACAGACACAGCGATGGAGGGGGACACTCACACAGCGAGGGAGGGACACACGCACACAGCGGGGGGGGTCACGAACAGCGAGGGAGGGGGACACAGCGAGGGAGGGGGACACACAGCGAGGGAGGGGGAGACACGCACACACAGCGAGGGAGGGGGACACGCACACACAGCGAGGGAGGGGGACACACACACACACACAGCGAGGGAGGGGGGACACGCACACACAGCAAGGGAGGGGGAGACGCACACACAGCGAGGGAGGGGGGAGACGCGCACACACAGCGAGGGAGGGGGACACGCGCACACACAGCGAGGGAGGGGGACACGCGCACACACAGCGAGGGAGGGGGACACGCGCACACACAGCGAGGGAGGGGGACACGCGCACACACGCACACACACACACACACACACACACACACACAGAGCGAGGGAGGGGACACGCACACACACACAGCGAGGGAGGGGCCACACGCACATACACACGAGGGGGTGGGACACACACACAGCGAGGCGGGGACACACACACACACACACACACACACAGCGAGGGATGGGTGGGATACACACAGCGAGGGAGGGACACACACAGTGAGGAGAGTTACACACACACAGCGAGGGAAGGGGACACACACAAACACAGAACAAGGGAGGGACTCGTGCACACACAGTGATGTGTCTCCTCGGACGTGTAATCGTCCAGCTCTCACTCTAGTCTGCTCCCTCACAGGGTCACCGTCTCTGTCACTCCCAGGTACAGCGAGGCCTCGATCCTCAGTGCTGATTTATATTCTCCCAGGTGTGAGTCAGCCTCAAGCTCCTGCTCCAAGTTGCTCCCTCCCACGGTCACTCCCTCTGTGACTCGGTGCTGATTTCCAGCCTCCTGCTCTGCTGTTTCTCCAGATCCAAGTCCCAGTCGGCCTTGACCCTCGCTGCTGATTTATATTCTCCCGCTTTGTGCTGCTCTCTCTCAGATTCTCTCCCTTAGTGACTCCCAGGTAATGGTAGGCCGCAAGCCTCAGCTGAGATTTATAACATCCCATTCCGCACTGGTCTCTTACAGGATCACCATTGTACCTGGAAGACAGTGGGAAATAGGAGGATTAGACAGAGCAGAGGGTGTTACAGTGATTGATGGAGCTGTAGGGGATGGAACAGGTTATCTGGGGAGCTAGGCAGACCTGCAGTAACTAAAGAGCGTTACTGGAAGATACAGCGAGTTGCAGAAACTGAAGAAGGCAAAGGAAATAGCGAGATGGGGGCTTGCTCATGACGGAGCTTTGTAGAGTCTAAAGGGCTTCAAAGTTTGGGAGAAGATTTGTAGCTCGGGTGCTCGTTGTTGTGGTTCTGTTCGCCGAGCTGGGAATTTGTATTGCAGACGTTTCGTCCCCTGTCAAGGTTACATCCTCAGTGCTTGGGAGCCTCCTGTGAAGCGCTTCTGTGATGTTTCCTCCGGCATTTATAGTGGTTTGTCTCTGCCGCTTCCGGTTGCCAGTTCCAGCTGTTCGCTGCAGTGGCCGGTATATCGGGTCCAGGTCGATGTGTCTGTTGATTGAATCTGTGGATGAGTGCCATGCCTCGAGGAATTCCCTGGCTGTTCTCTGTTTGACTTGTCCTATAATAGTAGTGTTGTCCCAGTCAAATTCATGTTGCTTGTCATAGGAGTGTGTGGCTACTAAGCATAGCTGGTCGTGTCGTTTCGTGGCTAAATGGTGTTCTTGGATACGGATCGTTAGCTGTTTTCCTTTTTGTCCTATGTAGTGTCTTGTGCAGTCCTTGCATGGGATTTTGTACACGATGTTGGTTTTGCTCATGCTGGGTATCGGGTCCTTTGTTCTGGTGAGCTGTTGTCTGAGAGTGGCTGTTGGTTTGTGTGCTGTTATGAGTCCGAGTGGTCGCAGTAGTCTGGCTGTCAGTTCAGAAATGTTCTTGACGTATGGTAACATGGCCAGTCCTTTGGGCCGTGGCATGTCCTCGTTCTGTTGTCTTTCCCTGAGGCATCTGTTGATGAAATTGCATGGTGTTTGACCCCACCCCACAGCTCACCAATAGGATAAACAACACACTGAGAAACTACAAAAAAGATAGATAACCACGTTTGACCTACAGATAATGAAAACTGAAAGCAACAACACCTTCAGATTCTATGGACTACCTAAAGTACACAAACCAGACATCCCACTCAGACCCATAGTATCACTACCAGGGACACCATCACACAAACTGGCTAAAGAGCTACAACAGAAACTGAAACACCTGATCAGCAGATCCAGACACTCTATACAGTCAACACAGGAATTCTTGGACATCATCAGAAATACACACGTAGACAAGGAAGAAACTATTCGACGTAACAGCACTGTTCACCTCTCTTGACAAAACCCTAGCCAGAGAAACAATAGCCAACCTGCTGGACGTACAGAACAGACAACAAGACGGGGAACCTATCAACAAAGACGGCATACTCAAACTACTGGACCTGTGCCTCACAACACACTTCACATTCAACAACCAAATATGTGAACAAATCAACAGCACACCCATGGGCTCACCCATCTCTGGACTCATCGCAGAAGCGGTAATGCAAAGATTAGAACAAACAGTCTTACCGCAAATTCAACCCAAACTCTGGGTCAGATATGTGGATGACACCTTTGTAATAATTAAAAACACAGAAATAGAGAACACACACCAGATCATCAACGCCACACTCACAGGAATCCGATTCACTACAAAGGTAGAAAAGGACAACCAACTCCCATTCCTAGACGTGATGGTACAGAGAACACCGAACGGAGAATTCACCACAAAGGTATACAGGAAAGCCACACACACAGACCAAGTCCTGAACTACGAAAGCAACCACCCCAACACACACAAAAGAAGTTGCATCAAGACATGGTTCAAAAGGGCCACAACACACTGCAGTACACCAGAACTGCAAAAAGAGGAAGAAGAACACCTCTACAATGTATTCGCCAGAAACGGATACCCCCGCAGTTTCAGTCAGGATTGTCTGTATGGATCTGCTAGACAACTGTCCTCTGATATTGATGAGGGCAGTCCAGATGATGTGGGTTACATGGAGTTCATTAAGGTCTTTGACAAGGTCCCACACGGAAGGCTGGTCCAAAAGGGAAGATCCCATGGGATCCAAGGTCAGTTGGTAAATTGGCTCCACAATTGGTGGAGGGTTGGTTTTGTGATTGAAAGCCTTTGCCCAGCGGGTGTACCACAGGGATCTGTGCAGGAGCCATTGCTGGACATTATGGACATTAATCACTCGGATGGGAAAGCAGAAGGTAACATTAGTAGGTTTGTAGATAACATGAAAGGTGAGGGTGTTGTCCATGGTGAGGGGGATGGACTCAGGCTGCAGTCTAAGGCCATCAGATGATAAACTGAGCAGAGGAATGGCAGACAGAGTTTACTTCTGATCACTGTGAGGCAATGCACTGTGGGAAGTCTCATAAACAAATGATATCCATCATGAATGGTCGGTCCTCCTGGAGTACTGAGGAATACAGGGACCTTGGTGGGCAAGTCCCTGGATGTCTGAAGGTGTCAGCACAGGTAGACAGGGCTGGGAAGGCACCTGAACTGGGAGCAGGAGGGGGACCCATATCCTGGTGGGGAACGTTGCTGGAGCTGCTCGAGAGGATTTAAACTTGTCTGGCAGGGCTGTGTGACTCCAAAGAGTTGTAAGGCCAGAAGGAAATTTGAGGCTGGTACAGATGTTGTAGACAGCAATATAAATAGACAAGGCAGGCACGAACATAGCAGACAATGAGGGAAAACGGGTGGATTAAACTGCAGTTATTTCAATGCAAAGGGCCAGACAGATAAGGCAGATAAACCCAGAGCATGGATGGGAACATGGGATTGGGATACCATAGGTATTACAGAAACACAGCTGAGGGAGCGACAGGACCAGCAGCTCGATGTTCCGGAGACAGATGCTGCAGGAAGGATAGAACAGGAGGCAAAACAGGCGGAGAGCTGGTGGTTTTGACTGGGGGAAACATCCCAGCAGGACCTAGAGGGAGTATTCATGCAGGATCGCCCAGTTAAACGATATTAGTGGAACTGAGAAATAAAAATTGGCCATTAGTTTTCTATGGTCGGACTACAGCGATAGGCAATGGGAGATGAAGGAGCAAATATGTCAGGAGATCTCAGATATCTCTTATAATATTAGGGTTGTAATGATAGGGGATCCTAACTGTTCCAAACGTGGACTGGGATTCCTACTAAGTTAAGCATTTGGATGAAAGGAATTTGTTAAGTGTGTTCCTGAAACTCCCAGTCATTATGTAAGTGGCCCAACTGGAGAATGGGGCTAAAGCTGACCTCCCCTTGGGAAACAAGGTCGGGAACGGGACTGAGGGGTTAGTGGGGGAGCCCTTTGGAAAGTCACCACAATTGTATTCGTTTGAAAATAGTGATGGAAAAGGAAAGGCCTGGCCCACAAGTTCAAGTTATTCAATGGAGCAAGATAGTATTCGACATGAATTTTTAAAGTAGATCTGGGGAGGCGATTTGCAGGTATGTGGATGGGTGTATGAATAGCAAAGATTTAGAGGGATATTGGCAAAATTGTGGCAAATGTGACTAGAAACGTCATGCAGGAGTTGGTCTGAAGGGCCTGTTTCCATGCTGTATATCTCTATGACCCAATGTCTTGAAATGAGTCCACATTATCGAAGAGGAGGTGCTGGAGGGTTTAAAACACAAAGGTAGATAAATCCCCAGGACGTGATCAAATGTAGCTCAGGACATTGTGGGAAGCTGGTGAAGACATTGTAGTAAAAAATGAGGTCTGCAGATGCTGGAGATCACAGCTGCAAATGTGTTGCTGGTCAAAGCACAGCAGGTTAGGCAGCATCTCAGGAATAGAGAATTCGACGTTTCGAGCATAAGCCCTTCATCAGGATGCTCGAAACGTCGAATTCTCTATTCCTGAGATGCTGCCTAACCTGCTGTGCTTTGACCAGCAACACATTTGCAGCAGAAGACATTGTAGGGCCCCTAGCAGAGATATTTGTACCATAGAGAGCTATGTGTGAGAGGCTGATAGACTGGAGGGTGGCATTGTGGACAGTGAAGGTGGTTTTCTGAGATTACAAAGGCATCCTGATGAAATGCCTGAACAGCTGAAAAGCTGTAGATGGAGTTCAATCTGAATAAATGTGCGGGAATGCATTTGGTACAACAAACACGGGCAGGGCTTATACAATTAATGGTAGGACCTTCGGGAGTGTCGTAGAACAGAGGGACCTCAGGGTTCAGGTACATAATTCTTTGAAATTTGTAACATGGAGAGACAGGATAGTTTAAAAAAAGGTGCTTGCCTCATTTGCCTTCACTGCTCAGTCCTTTGGATATAGGAGTTGGAAGCCATATTGAGATTATACAGGCCATTGGTGAGTCCTCTTCAGGAATACTGTGTCCAGTTCTGGTCGACCAGTTATAGGAAGGATATTATTAAGCAGGAAAGGGTTGGGAGGAGATTTACTGGGATGTGGCTGGGTATGAAAGGCTTCAGTATGAAGAAAGGCTGAACAGGTTGGTATTTTTCACTGAAACCTGAATGTTGACAGATGACCTCATAGATGTTTATAAAATCATGAGGAGGATAGATCGAGTTAATGGGAGTTGTCTTTCCCATGGACAGGGGAGTTTCAAGGCAAGGCATTACATTTTTAAGTTTAGAGGAGAGACATATAAAAAAAAGACATGAGGAGCACATTGTTACACAGAGGATGGGTTGTGTGTGGAATGAACTTCCCAAGGAAGGGGTGAATGTGGGGACATTTACAATGTTTAAAAGACATTTGGATTAGGGCAGAAATAAGAAAGGTATGAAGGAATATGATCCAGGAACAGGTAGGTGGGATGAGATCCGTTTTAGAGTATGGTTAGTGTTAACAGAACAGTGTGGTATGACTCTCTGACTATGATTATAATGTTGTGTCATTAATTAAGAAAGGCTGCAAGAGAAAGCCAGGGAGCTACAGGCTGATGAGCGAGACATCAGGGTGGGTCAGTTGTTCTGACAGGTAGGCCTTATTACGAACAGCCAGCATGGCTTTGTGCGTGGGATAACATGTCTCACAAACTTGACTGGAGTTTGCTCAAGATGTGACCAAAAACATAGACAAAGGCAGAGCAACAGACGTTGTTTCTGGCTTCCACAAACCCCTGTTCAGGGTGAAGCCTGATCCATTGGTTAGTAACGGTAGATAACAAAGGATCAGGGAGAGCTTGCCAACTGGATACAAAATGGGATGACAGTGAGAGACAGAGGATGGTGGGAGAGGGTTGTTGTTTAAACTGGGGCCTCTGACCAGCAGTGTGCTGTAAGGATTGGTGATGGGACCACTGTTGTGCACCATTTACATAAACAATCTGAGTGAAAAGAGAGCAGTCCCTGTTAGTATGTTTGTGGATACCAAGATTAGTGGAAGAGTGGGCAGGGAATATAGATATCGAAGGGGATATTAATCAACTGGGCCAGTGGGCCAAGGAATGAAAGATAGAGTTTAATTCAGGTATTGGATTTAATCAGACAAACCAGGGAGGACTAACACAGTTAATGGTTGGGCCCTGGAGAGTGTTGTAGAAAAGGGAGAGACCAAGGGGTGCAGTTACATTGTTCCTTGGACTGGCATCACAGGGGGACCGGGTGTTGAAAGCGGTAATTGGCACACTTGTCTTCATTGGTCAGAGCATTGAGTACATGAGTTGGAGATATTGGTAACACTGTCGTCAATATTTCTCCTGGGCAGAGGAGGCCACAGGGTTACCTTATAAAGGTTTATGAAACAATGTAGGGCCTAAGTACGGTGAATAGCCAAGGGTAGGTGAGTCCAAAGCTAGAGGCATAAAGGTGGGGTGAGAGAGTAAGGATTTAAAGAGGGAGCTGAGGGGCAACATTATCCACAGAAAATGGTGCATAGACGGAATGGACTGCCAGAGGAAATGGTAAAATCAAGTACAATTACAACATGGAAAAGGCACTTGGGCAGGTACATGGAGAGGGGAAGGTTTGAAAGGATATGGGCCAAACACAGGCAAATGTGACTCATTCCATTTAGGAAACCTCGTCCGAAGAATCATGCCGCACAGAAACAGACCCTACGTCTGCAGTTATTGGAGGAGAAGACTATCGAGACAACGCATGTTGTAGAGACTAAAGCAAGTTACAGCGTTATGGATGGTCATCTGGACTGGAGGTTTCAAATATGTGAAATAATTGGTGAGAGGGGAGGAGATGACAGAGATAGGAACTGTGATAGGAGTTAGAATGATTGAAGACACTGGTCCTCAATACAAGCCGTAGATAGTGTTGGAGAGGGAATAGGGAACAGAAAGATCCCAGATTGCATTACCACCCTCTCATGGGAGGCCTGCTTTCCCCTCAGTTGTTCTGATGCTCCCTAAGAAAGCACAGGACTGGACTGATAACTGGGAACTCCCGATGCTGTCTCATTACAACAAAACTTGCAGCAGGTATGGTGATTGAGCCTGGGTTGTGTCTGTACTGTGCTCCCCCTCCAGCACTTTCTCTATGTCCTGTTTTGTTAGCTGATGTTTGGATCCCTCTTACTACTTTCTGCTCTGTGCACTGGAATGATCTTACCTGGCAGCAGGATTGATTGAAGACTCCGACCTCCCTGACTGTGTCTTTCCGGCTGACCAACCATCGTCCCAGCCAGCAGTTGGCAAGTCTATTGAGTCAGGAACTCCATGAGTACCTGTAGAAGACACAGAAAGGGGCAGAATGGGAAATTAGACTAATGCTTTGAGGGTGACACATATAGAATGGCACTGAGCCCCACATAGATCTGGAAAATCCCAGTCTCCATTCCTGACCTGTGCTGCCTCATCTCTCTGGAGCGGAGAATTCTGTTGGCTCATGATCTGGAGTAGCTTCAAAAGTGAGAGACGCTGACAGAAGCAGCAATTAGACCCCCACAGTGAGGGATACCAGACGGTGAGGTACTGAGTCACTACACCAGAGCGCCGGGTCAAACAATTGTGCAGGAAGAAAGGGTTTTAGATTAGATTACTTACAGTGTGGAAACAGGCCCTTCGGCCCACAGTGAGGGATACCAGACGGTGAGGTACTGAGTCACTACACCAGAGCAGACACGGGAGAACGTGCAAACTCCACAAGTCAGTCGCCTGAGGCAGGAATTGAACCCAGGTCCCTGGCGCTGTGAGGCAGCAGTGCTAACCACCGTTTTGATTCATGTTGCACTGGGATATACAAACTGTGAGCAGGTGAAGTGATGGCCTTGGGGCATTATTGTGTGACGATTTATCCAGAAACTCAGCAAGTGTTCTCTGGACACAAGTCCAAATCCCACCATTGCAAATGATTGAATGTGAAATAAATGCTTCAAAAATGATGTAATTAAAAACATGTAAGTGAGTATTAAACAATTGCTGATGTTAAGAAAAATCCATCGGATACATCCCTGTCTTTAGTGAAGTAATCTAAGATGGGACTGGGATATCACAGGGATTACAGAACAACAGCTGAGGGAGGGACAGGACAGGCAGCTCAATGCCCCAGGGGACAGATGCTGCAGGAAGGACAGAAGGGGAGCTGAGAGAGGAGGAGAGCTGCTGGTTGTGATTGGGGTGAAACATCACAGCAGGGACTGAGAGAGGAGATTCCTGCGGGACCGCCCAGTGACGCTGTGTTCATGGAATTCATCAGTAACAATGGGGCTTCCCTTTCCTCTGATTGTTCTACAGACCCCGATAGCCCCGCCCTCCTGCACCTTGACCTTCACAACATGGCGGCCCAGAGCGCTCCCTCTTCCCTCAAACAAATGGCGGCCGTGACCCTGAGCCGCTTCCCCGATCAGAGACCGCCACCTCCTTCCCCGGGCCTGGAGGGGCTTTTTGGTTTTTTTTTAACTTCTATCCGAGATTTGTGAATTCTGTCCGCTCCTTTCTCCCAGCGACGCTCCCACACACCGGCTCTGAGCTCACTCTCTGAAGCCGATCGCAGCTACTTGCCGGAGAATTCAGCTCCGTGTCTCTCCCTCTCCCTGTCCCGATCAGTGTGACACTGCGCATGTGCCACATAGGAACCAAACTGCGCGTGCGTCTGAGGTTTCCGGTGAGTTTATACAGATTATTCATAACTGAAGAGAATCATGGGTGAAATATTTGTCATTAACAACAGTTCTGTCGACTTACAGATATAGAGCTGGCTAGTATGAGAGTAGATTGTTCGGTCCAACTCAACCATACTGGCCAAGTATGTAAATTACCAGTCGTTCTGAGTTTGAAAACAAGTTTCTTACTCAATTTGTGCAAATCGATTGAAAATATGTACGTTATCAGATTTACATCACAACTATTTCTTAAAATCTCACATTGATTTATGACAGAGGTTTAACACTCCACTATGTAGTGAAAACGATCAATCCTGCAAAACAGTTTGCATTCTGACCAATCCTGACGCGTTCACTCCCGAGAATGCTTTGGCCCCGCCCCTCACTCACTCTGGTTGGAGGACCGGCCGCTGCTTGGTCCTCCAGTTCCGCCCCTTCCTCCCATTTGCAGAGTTGATTCGGGCGTGACTCAGCAGCTAAGCACCAGAAACATTAAGGGACAAGGGAATTTAGAGTCGATGTCTTGTGATGCGGTGAAAATATCCCGAATCTTGACCGGGAGGCCTGGGTTCAATTCACAGCGAGTGCAGGTGCGTCTAATAACAACTTTAAACAGGTTCATTCGGAAAAACAAGGGAACCGAGTAAAAACAATAGAAAATGCATACAATGTGGTGGGGTTCTCAATGCTCAGATGATTTTAGTCTTTACCAAGTGTTTCAGGGCCCCAATGGGTCCCAGTACAGACTATTCCACTCCACCTAGTGCGCAGCCAGATACCAGGATTGTGGGGCAAATTGTTGTGGTGGGATCCAGAGGTGCTTTCCCTCTATTTTGGAGGTAAAAATAGGTGAGAAGAAGCAGGGTTTTGTATGGAGTTACCTGCTCCCCTCCTGTTGCAGCAACTTATTATTGCCCTAACTTGACCTCGTACATTTTTGGTAGCGATCAGTGACATTTCGTAAGCCAACATACAAGATCTGTCACTCTGTTTAAGACAGCAGAAATCTCTTGTAGCACAATAGTCATAGAACAATACAGTGCAGAACAGGCCCTTCAGTCCTTGATGTCACGCTGACCTGTGAACTGATTCTCACCCCTACACTATCCCAAAATCACCCATGTCCTTATCTAAGGATTGTTTAAATCTTCCTGATGTGGCTGAGTTGTCTACATTAGCAGGTAGTACGTTACCCCTCTCTGAGTAAAGAACCTGCCTCTGACATCTGTCTTAAATCTATCACTCCTCATTTGTAGTTATGCCCCCTCGTGCATACTGACATCATCATCCTAGAAAAAGACTTCCACTGTCTACCCTATCTAAGCCTCTGATCATCTTGTATGTCTCTATCAAATCCCCTCTTAGCCTTCTTGCCAAGGAGAACAGGTTCAAGTCTCTCAGCCTTTCCTCGTAAGACCTTCCCTCCAGAGTAGGCAATATCCTGGTTAATCTCCTCTGCACCATTTCCAATTCCTCCTGTCCTTCCCGAAATATGGGCACCAGAACTGCACACAGTATTCCAAGTATGGCTGCACCAGCTTTTTGTATCTTTGCAGCATGATATTGCGGCTCTGGAACTCAATTACTCTATGAATGAAACCTAACACACCATATGTCACCTTAACAGTACTATCCACCTGGGTGGCAACTTTCAGGGATCTATGTACATGGACTCCGACATCCCTCTGCACATCCACACTACCAAGAATCTTTCCATTGACCTAGTACTCTGCCTTCCTGTTATTCTTCTCAAAGTGCATCACCTCACATTTAGCTGCATTGAACTACATTTGCCACCTCTCAGCCCAATTCTGCAGTTTATCCAAGTCCCCCTGCAATCTGTAACACACTTCCACACTGTCCACTACTCCACCGACTTTAGTGTCATCAGCAAATTTACTAATCCATCTACCTATGCTTGCGTCTAAGTCATTTCTAAAAATGACAAACAGCAGTGGTGGTCCCAAAACAGATTTTTGTAGCACACCACTAGTAACTGGACTCCAGTTGAATATTTTCTATCAACCACCACTCGCTGCCTTCCTTTAGAAAGCCAGTTTCTAATCCAAACTGCTAAATCACCCTCATTTCCATGCCTCTGCATTTTCTCCAACAGCCTACTATGTGGAACCTTATCAAAGGCTTTACTGAAGTCCATGTATACCACGTCAACTTCCCTACCCTCATCTACATGCTTGGTCACCTTCTCAAAAACCTCAATGAGGTTTGCGAGACATGACCTGCCTTAACGAAACCATGTTGATTATCTGAAATCAAATTGTTGTTTGCAAGATGATTATAAATCTTATCTCTTATAATCCTTTCCAAAACCTTTCCTACAACAGAAGTCAGGCTCACTGGTGTATAATTACCTGGGTCATCTCTACTGCCCTTGAACAAAGGCACAACATTTGCAATCCTCCAGTCCTCTGGTACCAAACGTGTAGACAATGATGACTCAAATATGAAAGCCAAATGCTCTGCTATCTCCTCCCTAGCTTCCCAGAGAATCCTTGGATAAATCCCATCCAACCCAGGGGACTTGTCTACTTTCACTCTTTCTAGAATTGATAACACCTGTTTCTAACTAATCACGATCCTTTCTAGTCTAATATCTCATACCACATTCTTCTCCTCTACAATATTCTCCTTTCCCTGAGTGAAAACCAATGCGAAATGTTCGTTAGCACCTCTCCGATCTCCACATGGTACACACTCAACTTCCCATTCTGTCTTTGATTGGACCTGTTCCTACCGTAATCATCATTTTATTCCTCACATACCTATAGAAAACTTTAGGATTCTCCTTTATTCTATTTGCTAAAGACTGCTCGTGTCCTCTCTTTGCTCTTCTTAACTCTCTTTAAATCCTCCCTATCTGATCTGTAACTCTCCATCTCCTCATCTGAACCATCTTGTCTCATCAACACATAAGCCTCCTTCTTCTTAACAAGCGATGCAATTTCTGTAATAAACCACGGATCCCTTACCTTATCACTTCCTCCCTGCCTGACAGGGACATACCTATCAAGGACATGCAATATCTCTTCCTTAAACCAGCTCCACATTTTCATTCTCTGCATCCCCTGCATTTTGCTACGCTATTCTATGCATCCCAATTCCTGCGTAATTGCATTATAATTGTCCTTGCCCCATTGATAACTCTTGCCCTGTGGCATGTACCTGTCCCTTTCCATTGCTAAACTAAACATATCTGAATTATGGTCATTCTCTCCAAAGTGCTCACCTAAAACTAAATCAAACACCTGGCCTGGTTCATTACCAATCACCAGATCCAATGTGGCCTCCCCTCTTGTTGGCCTTCGACATACTGTATCAGGAAACCCTCCTGTACACACTGGACAAAAATTGATCACCCAACGTATGAGAGTTATAGCATTCCCAGTCAATGTTGGGGAAGCTAAAGTCCCCCATAAGCTCTTCAGCCACGTTCTCAAACAGACTCGCTACCTCTCTGCACAGAAGCTAAAGTCCCCCATAATGCCCACCCTGGTACTTTTGCACTTACCCAGAATAATTTTGCTAATCCTCTCTTCAACTTCCCTGGAACTCTGTGGAGGCCTATAAAAAAAACTCTAAGCAGTGTGACCTCTCCTCTCCTGTTTCTAACCTCAGCCCACACTACCTCAGTAATAGAGTCCTCATCAAAAGTACTCACAGCCACCGTTATAATATCCTTGACTAACATGACTTGCATGGACCCATTGCAGTGCTTCAAACTCCATGAGGCAGCCATACTCTCTATGACAGACAGACTCAGTCTGGAACCTCCTCTGTCAGTATTATTGCCAGAGCCCGTAGCCTTTGCACTACTTAGCCATTTCTTGATGTTATCCAAACTGAATCAAACTGGCTTAAAACTCGCATCTGTGATGTTGGAAACCACTGCAGAAGGATGAGATGGATCATCCCACTTTGCACTTCTGGATACAGATAGCTGCAAATGCTGTTGTCGTATCTGGTGCATGGATGTGTGAGGCCCCTCCATCAGTAAAGGTGGGGATATCTGTGATGCTTCCTCCAGTGAGTTATTTAATTGTCCATCACCGTTCACAACTGGGTGTAGCAGAACTGCAGAGTTCCGATCTGTTCCATTGGATGTAGGATCACTTAGCTCTGTGGCTTGGTGCTGATGCTGTTTGAAATGCAGATGGTCCTGTTTGGTAGCTTCACCAGGTTGGCACTTCATTTTTAGGTACACCTGGTGCTGCTGTTGGCATGCCCTCCTTTCCTGTCCTTTGTGATGGGTGAGAGCAGGATTTACAAACCCACGAGATTACAGATTGTGCTGGAGTACAGTTCTGCTGCTGTTGATGTCCCACAGTGCCTCAGAGATCCAGTTTGAGATTCTACATCTCTTCAAAGTCTGTCCCATTTAGAACGGTGATAGTGTCACTCAACACAATGGAGGTTTTTCTCAACTTTCAGCCAAGACTTTGTCTCCAAGAGGAATGTGTCCTGTCCGTTACTGTCATGGACAGATGTATCTGCAGCTGGTCAATTCATAACAATGAGATCAAGTATGTTTTTTCCCTCTTGGTTCCCTCACCACCCATTGCAGACTCAGTTGAACAGCTGTGTCCTTTAGGACCTGACCGGCTCAGTCAGTAATTCTGTTGCAGAGCTAGTCTCGATTGTGGACATTGAAATCCTGTACCCAGAGTACGTTTGACACCATTTTACTTCCCCAGTGCTTCCTCCAAATGGTGTTCAACATGAAAGAGAAGTGATTCATCAGCCAATGGAGGACGGTACCTAGTAATCAACAGGAGCCATGAGACTTCCTGGTGTCCGGAGTCAATGCTGAGTACTCAGAGGGCAAATCCTCCCTGTCTGTGCCACCACCTCTGCCTGGTCTGTCCTGCCGGTGGGACAGGACATATTCAGAGATTTCAGGAGAAAGTGAAGACCGCAGATGCTGGAGATCAGAGTCGAGAGTGTGGTGCTGGAAAAGCACAGCAGGTCAGGCTGATGAAGGGCTTAGGCTCGAAACGTCGATTCTCCTGCTCCTCGGATGCTGTCTGACCTGTTGTGCTTTTCCATCACCACAATCTCAATATCTTGGGATGGTGATGGTGGTGTCTGGTCATTGTCTGTAAGGGTTGATTTCATGAGTATGAGAATGTCAGGCTGTTCCTTGATTGGTCTGTGAGACAGCTCTGCACATTTTGACACCAAACTCCAGATGTTAGTCTGGAGGACGTTGCACCATCCAGAGGGCTGATTCTGTGGCTGTATTTTCTGGTGCCTTGTTAGATACCGAGTGGTCCACCCAGTTTCATTCCTTTGTTGAGACTTTGCAGTGATTAATACAGTGAGTAGCTGGCTGGGCCACTGTCGGGTTGGCAGGATTTTTTTTTGCCATTGACAATGGTTTCATGGAGATCAGGAAATTCCTAATTCCAGTTATTTTTTCTTGAATTCAGATTCCACCATCTGCCAAGTTGGGATTCGAACCAGGACTTCAGTCATTTGTTTTAATATTTTGGATAAAAGTTAAATATATTAGGTTTGTTTAATCACTTTAAATATCACTTACCCAGGTTTTGTTTCTTTGTGAAACACTGTCCATCCTCCTGTCTCCTCCATCCAACAAAAAGAGTTTGGAGCACATGGCGTTTCTCTGTCACTAAGACTGAGATAATCCAATCTGCTGCTTCCCTCCCTCTCACTAGCCCACAGAGCCAAACTGCCTCACATGGTGTTCCTGGTTTTTGTCCTAAACTTACATCTTCTTCCAGTCTCTTGTCAAGCCTTATCAGAACTCATCTTGACCCTTTACCCTAATTTCACTAAACTATAGACTTTCCAACTCTCTTTCCTCCTCCTTCTCATCAGTCCCCCTCACTGATTCACCAATATTGTTCCTTGTTCTGTCTTTTCTGGTTTTATCCTTCTCTCCCAAAATCCTGCTCCATCTCCACTCTCTCCCTTTCCTTTCTGAATTCCTTGCATTTGGTGTCCTTGGCCCCTCCTGTATCTCACGTACACACTGCCAGGAGGTGCCATTGTGCAAAAGCACCATGTTGGGTTTCACATGTACACTGACGATGCCCAGCTCTCCCTCCCCATCATCCCTCTCCATTACTCCACTGTTACTCAGTTATCAAACTGCTTACCACATTCCCACTACTCGATTAGGTGCAGTTTCCTCCAATGAAACATTGTAATGGTTAAACCCATTGTCTGACAAATTCCTTTCCCTTACTGCTGAGCCTCTCCCTCTCACTGGGAACGATGCAGCAGAACTACACTCTTCACAATATTATTACAGTTATATCTGATGTGAAGCTGACCTTCTGATCAGACATCTACACAATCCCAAACACCAGGAATTCCAATCTCTTAAATGTTGCTTGTCTCCTCCTCACTCCAGATCCATTGCTACTGAAACCCCTTACCCGTGTTCCCGTAAACTTGATGAATCCGAAACAGAACCCTTGATTCTGTGACTGACTCAGAATCTGGTTTCAAACTCCCCCCTCTGTATTTACCCTCAGACACATCAGTATTTATTCTGTCAAACCCCTTAAGAATCTGGTGGTGCAGTCTGATTGTAGGTTGTGGAAATGGCAGGGGATGATATGTTGTATCTGGGTGGAAGTTAAGGACTTGGTGGGGGAGGGGGGGTGTTCTATCCTTGTTGCAGTTGGAGGTGTGGGTTTCAAAGGCAGAGGTGCAGGAAGTGGAGGAGATATAGTGGATGGTATTGACCACATGGGAGGGGAAATTGCAGTCCTTGAAATACGGGCCATTTGGTATGTTCTGGCCTCTCTGGAACACTGCAGTAAGCATGAGACAGAGACGTTGGCCAGGGAACAGGCTCGTGTGTTAAAGTGACAGGCAGCTGGAAGCTCGGGTCTGTTTTTGCAGCAAAACGTAGATCATCAGTCGCCATTTCCGCCACCTCCACTGAGATGCTGCCAGACCCAGATTCCTGTCCCCTCCATTAACAGCTATGCACCCTCCCAATCAGATCATAATCCACTCCTTTGTCTTTCCAAATGTTCCTGTCTCTCTCTGGGTTCTGTACCTGCCCATTATTTGCTCTTTAACCCCTATCTCCTGCACTACCATGATCTGCAGGTTAGTTGAATTGGCCAAGCTAAATTTCCCATAATGCTCAGGGATGTGTAGGTGAGGTGCATTATTCAGGAGAAATATACAGTAATAGGGTAGGGGAATGGGTCTGGGTGGGATACTCTTCGGAGATACGCTGTGGACTTTTAGGGCCGAATAGCCTGTTTCCACACTGTCAGGATTCTAATGTTCCCAGCTCCCATCGGTTCTGAGGAAGGGCCACTGGACAGATTCCTGTTCCCAGATGCTGCCAGACCTGCTGAGCTTTCCCAGCACCTCCTGCTTGTTGTTCCTGATTGACACCATCCATCCACCTTCCGGGTTTGATTCAGGCAGGGGGAGGATCCCACCACTGACCTCACAATGGGGTCCAGCTGATTGATGGCAGCTTCGGACCAATAGGAAAAGGGGTGGGACTGGTGGACCAGGTGGAACCAGCTGGTCATCCAAACAATGGGAGTGAATGAGGGGCGTGGCCAGTGGGATGACACGTCACCAGTAACTCCGCCTGTGCAGTGTCACGTGACTCGGCCGTTGGTGAATGTGGGAGACCCAAACAGGGAAGGGGAGAGTGGCCTCGGAGACGGAGACAATGAGTCACTTCAGGCTGGGAAGTGTTAATTACACTCTGTACGGGTCATTAATCTGAATTAGAAACTCTTTCCCGTGTTTGCAGCAGATGGGAAAATGGCTGCGGCCCTCAGGAGGTGACAGGTCTTGGGATATGGCCGCCATCTTTATTGGGGGCAAGGTACAGTGAGGGGCATGGACATGTCCTCTTTCTGGGATGGGGGGGGGGTGGTGTACGATTTGAAGAGAGGCATTTACACATCAGTCACATACCAAGAGAAAAATATGTCTTGTATTCTTCCTGCACTGGCTCTGAGTTTTGTTTTGAGAATTCATTTCATAGGATATTAAATCAGAATAATTGAGGCTGGGATCTCAAAAGTAAGTTTTTACAGTCAATGGAGTCATCAGGATCTGAATATCATTGACGTCTAAATGTGGAAGGAGAAAGGTTTGTGGAAAATATCTCCAATATTTTTGTTAAGCAGGAAGATGTACAAATTCGTGGTTGGATCACCCTTTGGGTGTGCGCTATGTTGTGGGCCCTGCAGCTGAGGAAGGAGCTATTGGCCTGAGAGGGAGCACAGATTTATCCAAATTACACCTGGTCTCTTTGGGTCTAAATCTGAGAGATCTTACAATCACTCACTTCATGATGTTAACCTGTAAACTTCATATTTTCAATTAACTGCAAACTTCCCATCAAAAGTCCTTTTGGACTCGAATTCCAGCACCATTTCAGGTGGAACGTTCCAGATTCTGACAACGGTCTGTTCATTCAGAAACTGCTGAGGTCCATGTTGACTCTGGGGTTACAAAGGGCTGCATTGAAAGATGAGATGCTGTCCCTGAGCTCCCATTAGATGCATTGGAACAGTACAGGAGGCTGAGGGCAGTGTAGGTGTGAGCAGGCAATGAAAATGACAGGGCTGCACTGAGAGGGCTGCTTGTCTCAATGAGTGTGTTTTGGAGTTGGGTGTAAACAGGGAGAGGGGAGACAGGGAGAAGGTGAAGCTGAAACTCAGTTTTAGTTCAGGGAACAGACAGTTTTTCAATGATTCCTGCGGAGTATTTGTTAAGTGTTTAATGTATTTTCCTGAGGGCAGTTGAGAGCTAACCACATTGCTGTGGGTCTGGAGTCACATGTAGGCCAGACCAGGTGAGGATGACCGTTTCCTTCCCTACAGGACATGAGTGAACCAGATGGGTTTTCTGACAATCGACAATGGTTTCATGGTCATCATTTGCCTTTTCACTCTAGATTGTATTGGATTCTGATGTCCGCACAGCCATGTTGGGATTCTAACCCTAATCCTCGGAACATTGCACATGTCACTCATCTGGCGGGAATACCATTAAGCCATTGCCTCCCCTTTTTAGCAATGTTTAAAGAAAGTTCCATCATTCTACGTGAACAATGTGCAACGTCCATGTGTCGGCCTCTCCAAAAGGTTAATCAACAGAAATTTGTTTGGGAGTGAAATATTTCACTTTTTTGGGGGGAGGGGTGTTTATTAAACAAAAATGAATCTAAATAAAAATCTGATGCCACGGACATGTAATTTCTGAAGGCGGAGGGGGATTACGGAGACAGGGAGGGTTGTGGGGCCAGAGGGGGACTGTTGTCCAAACATCACTGTGGTGTACATGGACTGCAGCATTTCAGGGAGGCGGTTAACCACCACTTTCTCCAAGACAAGTGAAGGTGGCCAATAAATACTGGTCTGGGCAGCAAAGGCAACCCCCAGTGAATAAAACCAAGCAGTGACCTCTCTGAGCTGACTTGCTGTGAAGTTAAAAACCTCTCTGAAAATGGAGTGGGCAGAGAAGAGAAACAGTGACATTTCACAGCTGCCCTCAGAGAGACCTCACCCTTGGAAGTACTCAGAGCCGGGATCAGCTCAGTGAGTTTCAGTCTCTTCAAACATCAATCTTAGTCAGTTTTATTTTATTAAATCTACAACAATAGGAGTAAAGTGAGGATTTCTTTTTAATGTCTTTGGGTCTCTTGATTAAATGTTTAAGATATGAAATGTAAGCATTGCTAATCTCGGGCAGTATTTTTTGAGAAGTAAGACTGTGTCTTTGTCATGGTCTGTAGGTTGTTAAGGTGGAGAGATGGCCTGTTGTAGAGTGGCGTGCTGTTCCTGTCGGATGTGGGAGATTAGGGAGAGTCTCAATGATCCTGATGATTATGTCTGCAGGAAGTGTGATTGCAAATCCTATTGGATCGCATGGATTGGTGGAGGAGTGATTAAAGGCAGTGAGGAGTTAACAGGAGCCGGGGGGTGTGATATGTGGCCGTCTCAGGATTGCAAGATACTGCAGATACAGTCAGGTAGATGGGTTACCTCCAGGAAAGCTAGGAGGGGTAGGTAGGTACTGCAGGAGTCTCCACTGGCTATCCCCATCTCAGACAAGTACACGGTTTTGAAAAATGTAGGTGGTAATAGACTTTCAGGGGAATGCAGAACTGACAGCCAAGTTACTGGTACTGAGACTGGCTTCTAACATAATGTGAGGTATATCCATTTCCACACGATCGATGGTGATGGGGGACTCTCTAGTCAGGGGCACAGTCTGCCATTTCTGCAGCTGACAGTGAGACATCAGAATGGGGTGGTGCTGCCCTGGTGCCAGTGTCTCACAGAGGGAGCAGAATATTCTCAAAAGGGAGAATAACCAGTGGGAGGACATTGTACATTGGTAGCAATGGCATAGGAAGGGGAAAGCATGGGGTCCTGATGAGCAGGGAGATTTGCTAGTGCCACTCGGGAGGCATTAAACCAGTGAGGGAGTCGGGGTAAACCTAAAGAGATAGTGAGAAAAGAGGTGAGTCTGAGGCTGGTACTGTTCACCGGTCAGACTGTCAAGGCAGGCAAGAGCAAGTCACAGAATGAGGTGGGACGGACCAGTTGCACTGCATTTATTTCAGTGCAAGAGACCTGACAGGTCAGGCAGGTGGGCTCAGGGTATGGTTTTGAACATGTGACTGGGATATTACAGCAATTACAGAGGCATCACTCAGGGATGGATAGGACTAGCAGCTTAATGTTCCAGGGTATAGATGCTATAGTAAGGATAGAAAGGGACCAACAGCGCAGTGGGAGAGGTGTTTTTGATTAAGGATAACATTATGGCTGGGCTTCGGAAGGATATTCCTGGGAGTACATCCAGGCAAGTTATTTGGGTGGTACTGAGAAATAAGAAAGGGATGACCATCTTACTGGATTGTGTTATAGACCCTCTCCCAATAGTCAGCAGGGAATTGAGACACAATTTTACCAGGAGACCTCAGATATCTGTAAGAATAATATGGATGCAATGATAAGTGGTTTTAACTTTACCAACATAGCCTCGGAGTGCTGTAGTGTTAAGGGCTTGGATGGAAAGGTATTTGTTCAGTGTGTACGAGAACGTTTCTGATTGAGTTTGTAGGATGTACCTACGAGAGAAGGAACAAAACCTGACCTGTTTTCTTTATTCATTCACAGGATGAGGCTGTCACTGGCTCGGCCAGCATTTATTGCTGCGTTTACCCAGAGGGCAGTTAAGAGTCAACTGCGTTGCTATAGGTCTGGAGTCCCATGCAGACCAGACCAGGTAAGGATGGCATTTTCCTTCCCTAAAGGTCATGAGTGAGCCACATTGGTTTTTCCAACAATTGACAATGGATTCCTGTCATCACTAGATTATTTTTTCCAGATATTTATTGAATTCACGTTCCAAAATCTGCCGTGATGGGATTCAAACCCTTGTCCCCAGAACGTTATCTGGGTCTCTGAATTAACTGTCTAATTTCACTCCATCATCACTGCCTCTTAGGAAATGAGGCAGGGTGAGTGACTGAGGTATTAGTGGGGCAGCTCATCAGCATCAAAGATCCCACAGTATTGTGGCTCAGTGGTTTGTGCTGCTTCCTCAGCACCGGGACCTGGGTTTGATTCCAGCCTCGGGCAACTGTCTGTGTTGGAGTTGACACATTCTCCCCAGTGTCTGTGAGGATTTCCTTCGGGTGTTCCAGTTTGCTCCCACAGTCCAAAGATGTGTAGGTTAGTTGGATGAACCATGTTAAATTTCCCATATTCAGAAGATGAGGTTTTGGGATGTGCAGGCAAATCTCTGCCTGATGTGAAAAGATCATTTTGGGGTCTTGGACAGAGGTCAGAGGGAGGTGTGGCCGCATGTTTTACATCTCCCGTGGTGGTAAGGGAGGGTCAAGTGTGTGGAGCGTGGGTTGGTGGGAGGGTGTGGACCGAACAAGGAAGGCGCAGCTGGACAGAAATGATCAGGTAGAGTCAATGTGGCTTTGTACATGCACAATTGGGTCTCACTAACTTGAGTGAGTATTTTGAAGTGACGAAAAAATTGAATAAGGAAGGCGGTGAATGCTGTTGATATGGACATTCAACAAGGTTCCACAAAGCAGACTGGTTAGCAGGGTTAGATCACATGGAATGCAGAGAGAGCAAGCCATTACAAAACTGCCTTGAAAGTAGGAGACAGAGGATGATGGAGGGTTGCTTTGCGGACCGGAGGTCTGTGAGCAGCATTGTGCTGCAAGGATGGATATTGGGCCCTTAAATAAATGACTTGGATGTGAATATATGAGGTATGGTCAGTAGGTTTACAGAAGACACCAAAATTGGAGGTGTCATGGACAGTGAAGAAGGTTAGCTCAGAATACAACAGGATCTTGATCAGATGGGCCATTGGAGCAAGGAATGGCAGACGGAGTTCAATTTAGATAAATGTGAGCTGTTGTATTTTGAAAAGGCAAATCAGAGCAGGACTTATACACTTAATGGTAAAGTCCTGAGGGGCGTTGCTGAACAAAGGGACCTTGGAGTGCAGGTTCATAGTTCCTTGAAAGTAGAGTCACAGGGAGGCGGGGTAGTGAATGCAGCATTTGGTACGCTCCCCGTTATTGGTCAATGCATTGAATGCAGCTGTTGTGATGTCATATTGTGGCTGGACAGGGCACTGATTACAGCTCTTCTGGAATTCTGTTTTCAGTTCCAATCTCGCTGTTCTTGGAATCAGGCATCTGATTGGGTACATGAAGAGGGAGGTTTTAGAGGGATAAGGGTGAACCGCTGGCAAATGGGACTCCATTAACGCTCTCCGTTATTGGTCAATGCATTGAATACAGAAACTGGGACGTCATATTGTGGCTGGACAGGATGTTGGTTAAGCCACTTCTGGAATTCTGTTTTCAGTTTGAATTTCCCTGTTCTGGGAAGGATGTTGTGAAACTTGAAAAGGTTTGGACAAGATTTACAAAAACGTTGCCAGGATTGGAGGATTTGGGCTACAGGGAGAGGCTGAATAGGCTGGGGCTATTTTCTCTGGAGAGTCAAAGACTGAGAGGTGTCTCCATGGAGATTTATAAAATCACGAGGGGCGTGGATAAGGTGAGCAGCTGGCGTCCTATTTCCTCAGGTTAGGTGGGTCCAAAACTAGAGCACATGGGTTTAAGTTGAGAGGGCAAAGATTTAAAAGGGATCTAAGTGGCAACGTTTTCAAGCTGAGTGTGGTGTGTGTATGGGAGGGGCTACCAGATGAAGTAGTGGAGGCTGATAAAATCACAACATTTAAAAGGCTTCCAATTGGGTACATGAATAGGAAGGGTTTTGATGGATACAGACCAATAGATGGTAAATGGGAATCCATTAGTTTAGGATTCCTCGTTGGCACGGACGAATTGGACCGAAGGTCTGTTTCTTTGATGTTAATAATTTAAGATGCATTCCTCTCTTTTGTGCAGAGCTAGCTGAAGCACAGATAATTATCCTTGGAGCTGAGAAGGTGAAGCAGTGATTTCGATCTTGTGCAGATTTGGTTGCAAGGTCTTGAATTTACAGAGAGAGAGAGGAATTGTTAACACTGTCACAATTTTTAGTAACTATTTTCAAGTAATTGGCAAATAATACAAGGTGAAAATGTGAACGCTATTTTACTCAGTAAGTTCTGAGCATCTGGAACAGTCTGAACGACACAGATTCAGCAGGTATTCTGAAACAGACTTGGAATTTTACTTTTTAAGGAAAGATTTGGGAGGCTATGGGCTCATGGGAGGGGACTTGGGACAGATTTGCAGCATCTCCAGAGAGAGAGAGTACAGCCCCAATGGGCTGAATAGCCCCAGCCCCTGTGCTCTGTGATACTGCCCTATTCACTGTGAATGATGAAGCTCATCCCAGGGCAGAGAGAGGGAGGAGCCAACCACTCTCATGACAATGGTGCCCGGCTGATTGACGGCAGCTCCAGACCAATAGGAGGAGAGTCTGTGTTCCCCTGCAGCCAATGGGAGTGAATCAGGGGTGTGGCCAGCAAGCCGACACCTGTCCATGAGCTGTGCAGGTGCAGTGTCACTGGGTGGGGGTGGGAGAGACAGCAGAGACTGGGACAGAGGCTGTAGGACCTGAATTACAAACTCCGGTAAATTAAAACCAAAAGAACTGCGGAAGATGTAAAACAGAACTAACAACCCGGAGGGTCTGGAAAATCTCAGCAGGTCTGGCAGCATCTGTGAAGAGAAATCAGAGTTAAAGTTTAAGATCCGGTGTCCTTTCCATAGAACAGATGTTACTGAGGAAAAAAAGTCAGTTTATTTGCAGAAGATAGTGTGGGGGGAGGATATAAGGAGTAAAGGATAGGTGGGGATAGAGTGAGAAGAACGGTTGGATAAAGGAGTGGATAACGATCTGGCTGGGGGAGGGTGACTAGCTGTTAATGGAGACAGTTAGTGGCTAACCATAGGTAGTGTGTAATGACAGGCTGTGAGAACAAGGCCTGGTGTGTGGGGTAGGGGGCTTCGACATGGGGTTCTTAACCTATGGTTAGCCCCTAACTGTCTCCATTGTAAGCTGTTGCCCACCTATATCACTCCACAATTGGAGCTGCCGAGTACACAAACCTTTGGAATATCCTCCCTAACCCCCTCTGTCCACCTTAAAGATGTATCTAAAAATCGTTCTCTTTAATCAACGTTTCCATCATCCGTGAAGCATTTTAGGAGATTTGTCAATGTGAAAGGCTCCATACAATGCAGGTAGTTGTTGTTATTGTCTGACATCAGGAGAAACAGGGATGAGCCCTCTCTCTCTCATACCTGATGAACAGCAGCAAAAGCAGGAAGCACTGAGCATGCTCCAGCCCACAATGGGCCTCGGATTATTGATGTTAATGGGGGAACGGGGGCTAGAGGTGCTAGTTGTTGCTTCAACCAATCGGAGTGAATGAGGGGCGGGACAATACTCAACCACGTGGTAAACTTCACTGACAGCACAGTGTGTTGTGACCAAGGCATTGGAAATGTGTGAAGGTGCAGGGCAGGGGAAAGGAAAGACGTATTGACCAGAAAGAGAAGGAAATTTTCACGGTATGGAATGAGAGGTTTTACAGAACATAGTGCACATTGTAAAACACAAATTTGAAAATCCCAAATTCTGCCCCATTTTCCCTCCCTATAATGCATTTTACACTCCCTGAAATATCAACTGTGTTTCTCCCTCCACAGATCCCAGTGATCAGTGCCAAAGCCCCATTGCCTGTGGAGAGGGTGATGTTTGATTTCCTGTCCAGCTGCAATTCATGTGGTGAAGGTGCTCCCACAATGTGGTTGGGTAAGAGCTGTTATAGATTATTCACTCAGCGACAGTGAAGAGTTGACAATGTATGTGCAAATCAACAACAGTTTGTTTTTTTTTAAGTTTATAATTCCACAGAAATACTATTGAGAGCTTCTGACATAAAGCCACAGATGGGGATATTAGGTCAGGTGATCAAAAGAACTGCCAAATAAACAGGTTTTCAGGAATACCTTAAAGGAGGAAAGCAGGTCTGAGAGGGTTAGGGTGGGAATTCCAGACAGTGTTGCCTTGGCAACAGTAGAAACAGCCAGACAGGTGAAGCAATGAATAAACACATCGTTGGGAATCTGAAAGAAAATGAGTTGTCGGGGTCTCACAGGTTGTGTGGTGCAGGGAGACAGGGATGTTCACAGCCAGGAATTTCATCAAGGGTGAGAATTTTAAATTGTTGCTTGTTGATGGATCAACAAATTTTGGTACAAGTGAGCACTTGGACAGTAGGGTTTTAGATACTCTTGAGATTGCATGTAAGTTGAATGTGGGAGGTTGGCAAAGAGTGTGTTTGATAACGAAGTCTGGCGATAACACAGGGATGGACGAGTGTTTCAGTAAATGAGCTGAGACTAGGGTGGAGTTGGGTGACGTCACTAATGTAGAAATAGTGTTTTTGGTGTTAGGCTGCGCCTCCTCCTCACCACTCCCCCTCACTAAGTCACAGATATTGTTCCTTGTTCTATCTGTCTCTCTTTTCTGGTTATGTCCTTCTCTCCCATTCTGCTACAAACTAATATTTGACCTCACCATTGTTGCAAACACCTCCTCCATCTCCACTCTCCCTTTTCTTTCTGAATTCCTTGTATTTGGTGTCCCTCCAGGATCTCTCCTTGGTCCCTCCTGTTTCTCACCTACATACTGCCAGGAGGTGACATCGTCCAAAAGCACCGTGTTAGGTTTCACATGTACACTGACAATGCCCAGCTCTCCCTCCCCATCATCCCTCTCCATTACTCAGTTATCAAACTGCTCATCACACTCCCACTACGCGATTGGCTGCAGTTTCCCCCAATGAAACATTGTAGTGGTTAAACTCATTGCCTTCAGTTGCTATTACAAATTCCTTTCCCTTACTGCTAACCCCCTTCCTCTCCCTGGGAACTATCTGAGATAGAACCATACTCTTCACAATATTGCTGTCATATCTGTAACCCCAAGTTGACCTTCTGATCAGATATCTACACAATCACAAACACCAGGAATTCCAATCTCTAAAATGTTGCTTGTCTCCACCTCACCCCAGCTCCATTGCTACTGAAACCCCTGACCCGTGTTGGTGTTGCCTTAAACTTGACGAATCTAAAACAGAATCCGTGATTCCGTGACTGACCCAAAATCTGCTTCCAGACTCCCTCATGATGGGAAACATCCTCTCGGTATTTAACCTGTCAAATTCCTTAAGAATTCTACATGTTACAATGAGATCACCTCTCATTCTTCCCAAATCCAGTGAGTGGAGTCCCAACTACTTCAGCCTTTTCTTAAAAGATAATCCCTGCGAACCAGGGTTCATCCCAGTCAGGTTTCTGTGAAATGCCTCTGATGAAATGATGTATTTCCTTAAATAAAGGGACCAAAACTTCTGTCATTAATCCCAGATGTGGTCTCACTTCAATTTATAAACTTCATAAAGTTCCTCTCAGGTATATACTCCAAACCACTCCCTTTAAACTTGCACTGATGTTGAAATGCTCAGCAGGTCATGCAGCATCTGTGAAGAAAAATCAGTTAAAGTTTCGGGTCTGGTCATCCTTCCTCAGATACATTAACTCTAATTTCTTTTCACACCTCCTGCTAGACCTGCTGAGCTTTTCCAGAAAATTCTGTTTCTCTTCCTGGTTTACAGCATCTTCAGTTGGTTCGGTTTTCATATCATTTAAACTTGCCATCTCTCCTTAGGATTTGTCATTTCCACCTTGGGAAAAAGATTCACATTTGTTTGGTCTCCCCGACTCTGGGGGAAAAAAGAAACCATGACTAGTCACCCTATCATTGCTCCTTATAATTTTATACAGTTTGATAAAGCCACCTAAAGTGTCCAGTGCTGCAGAGAAATAGCCTCAGCCTATTCAGCCTCTCCCTATGGTTCAAATGTTCCAATACTGGCAACATCCTAGTAAACTTTTCTGAACTCGTGCAAGTTTCCCAACATCTTTTCTGTAACAGGGAGACTGGAATTGAAAGCAGTCTCGGGATTCCAAAAGTGGCCGAGCCAATAAACTGTACAACCGAAACATGATCTCCCAACTCCTATCCTCACTGCACTGCCCAATAACAGCTAGCATACCGCACACCACCTTCACCGACCTGTCTACCTTCAACCCCACTTTCAAGGAACTATCAACCCACACTGCACGGTCTGTTTGTTTGTCAACACTTCCCAGGAACTTTTCTTTGAGAAGTTGAGTCCTATTCTGGTAACATCTTTCTGAAATGAGGGAGACTACAATTGAATGCAGTATTCTAACACTGGCCTGACCAATGCTCTACTCAGCCACAACGTGACCTCCTAACCCCTGTACTCAGTGACAGAATCCCCACAGTGTGGAAGCAGGCCTTTCGCCCCATGAGACCATACCAACCATCGGGACAGCATTCCACCCTAACTCTGTAACCTATCATTACCCAAAGCTAATCCAGCTAACCTGCACGTCTTTGGATTTGTGGGAGGAAATTAAGAACACCAAGAGGAAGCCCACCCAGACACACAGGGAGAATGTGCAAACACCACACAGACAGTGGAGTCGAACCAGAGTCCATTTATTGACCAGTGCATTCAATTAAAGGTCAGTGTCCCAAATGCCGCATTCAGCACCTGATCTCCCTGAAACCCCACTTTCCAGGAACTATGCAGTTGTTCTGAGCCCTTCAGAGGGAATTAATGCGAGGAGGAGAAAACAGGAACAGGGTTGAGTTGTAGATCAATAAAATAACTCTGCATCTTCCCCCTCTCTGTTCCCCCCCGTCTCCCCACACTCTGTCTGGTTTCCCCTCCCCCACCCCCGGCGGTCAGTCCTTTGTCGCGCCCCCCCCACCTCGTCGGTCGCACTCCCCTGTTGGTCTGTCCCACAAACTGTTGGTCTTTCCCCCCTCTGTCAGTCGCCCCCCTGTCGGTCGCACATCTCTTTTCCCCCTCCGTCTGTCCCCCCCCCCCCCCCAACCGTCGGTCGCCCCCTCTGTAGCCCCCGTCTGTTCCCCTCCCCTCTAATCCCGCTTTCTGCCCTCATCCATTTCTGTGCCTCCCCTCTCTATCCCCCCTCTCTGCCCCCACCCATTTCTGTCCCAACCCTCTCGATCCACCCCCTCTCTGTCTACCCTCCCCTCCCATTCCCCTAGTTCTGTACTCCCCCCTCCGCAGGGAAAATATCTTGTCTATTTACCCTATCCATGCCCGGCCTGATTTTAAAAAATTCTTTCCACTCACCGTTCAGCCTCTGATGCTCCAGGGAAAACAGCCTATCCAGCCCTGGCAACATCCTACAATTCTTTTCTGACCCCTTTCAAGTTTGAGAACATCCATCTGATAGGAAGGAGACCAGAATTGCATGGAATATTACAAAAGTTGCCGAATCAATGTCCTGTATAGCCGCAATATGACCTCCCAACCCCTATACTCAATGCTCTGACCAATAAAGGCAAGCAGACCAACTGCCACCTTCACTATTCTATCTACTTGCTGCTCTACTTTTAAGGAACTATGAACCTGCACTCCAAGGACTCTTTGTTTAGCAGCACTACCCTGGAACTTACTGTAAACTGTAAGTCCTGCAAAAGTTTGTTTTTCCAAAATGCAGCAGCTCGCATTTTTCTAAACTGAACTCCTCAGCCCATTACCCATCTGATCCAGATCCTCTTGTACTCTGAGGTAATCTTTTTCCCTGTCTACCACACCTCCCATTTTGGTATCATCCGCACACTTATTTACAATACCTCTTATGTTCACATCCAAATCATGTATGTAAATAGCGAAACGTAATGGATCCAGCACCGATCCTTGTGACACTCCACTGGTCACAGGCCTCCAGCCTGAAAAGCACCCTCTGCCTTCTACCTTCGGGCCAGTTCTGTACTCCATACGATCTAACCTTGCTGACCAGTCTCCCATGAGGAACCTTGTCAAACGCCTGACTGAAGTCCATGTAGATCATGTCCATGCTCTGCCCTCATCAATCCTCTTTGTTACTTCTTCAAAAAACCTGAGTCAGATTCATGAGACATGATTTCCCATGCACAAAACTGTTATTAATATCCAGGATTTAACTCTGTACATCGGGGTCTGCGTTACCCAGTTATAGGTGTTAATATTCGGGATGAAGTTCAAGTACACCAGCATTTTGTCAGTGACTATGTATTGAGTCTTGTTAATGTTACCAACACAGTTGAGTTCCTTTTGAACGGTAGTCCCCGTATCCCTTGTCCACCAGGAAATGGTGGCAGTGTCTTTACCTCTGGACCAGGAGGATCGGGCTCAGAGTTGAGGAACAGCATCTTTGAAGAGGATGATTAGAAAACCCGCCCAAGCCACCAGGCCATACTGTCTCCCAGCTGTCCCTGCCTCAGCCTCTAAACAGAACCTTCCTGTAATTTCTCTCCTGTCAGACTCTCCCATTGCTCAGATTGTCCAGGATCCCGTTCTGCTGCTGCATTGCTCGTGTCCCTCACTGACCTGTCCATCCCCCAGTGTCCTCCACATTCATTCATTGTTTGCAATCACATTACCCCAGTTCTCCAGCCCCACTCCTTCCCGTCTATAGAGAAGAAGACGGGAAGGTTAGCCCTGCTGCCTCACAGCATCAGGTACCCGGTTTCGATTCCAGCCTCTGGCAACTGTCTGTGTGCAGTTTGTACATTCTCCCCGTGTCTGAGCGGGTTTCCTCCCCCAATCCAAAGATGTGCAGGACAGGTGAATTGGCCATTCTAAATTGCCTATAGTATTAGTTACATTAGTCAGGGGTAAATATAGGGTAGGGGAATGGGTCTGCGTAAGTTACTGTTTGGAGGGTCAGTATGGACTTGGCAGCTTCCTCCCTCTGGGAGCAGGACCCAGGGGAATGGCCCCTTCCCCCCCCCCCCCCCCCCGACACTGTGATCAGACTATCAGTGGTGCAGCGTTTTGCAGAAAGTTATCAGAACTCTTTTGTGAAGATTCAGGGTTTTTATGGAAAGTGACCAGGATGGGCCTGCAATTAGAGTCCCAATTTGGTTCATTTTAGTAAGACGGGTTTCGGCCAGAGTGTGCAGGAAGCAGTGTATGCAGGGTGGTTGTCGTCAGAGGATTCACCAACAACGCCCCCCCCCCCCCCCCCCCCGCCCCACCCTGCTGGACTCAGAGTCAGACTCATTCATTTGGTTCTTAGTCCGCAGACAAGATCTAGGAAACTGAATTCAAAGTGAGGAGAGAGTGTGTGAGAACTGGGTTTGGAGGGAAGGAGTGAGGGGATTGGTTCGGATTTCAGTTCACAGAAGAAAGAGAAATTGTTAGACTGAGAGTTAAAACTTTGGAAAACATGAAACTACAATTTAATACTATAATTATCTTATAAAGATCCATCCTGTATTAATATGGTGAGTTGTTTTCTCAGTTGTAGGATACTGAAAGGGTGGATTTGTGGATGAGAAATTCAAATTGAACTTCATGTTCAGATCTGATAGTTACTTGATCCGTGCCGATCTGAATATTCATTGGCCTTTTCATGTGGAAGGAAAGGTGTGTATTCTGTCCATGGGCGAATATTCCAAATCTCAGTGTGACTGGAAAAACTACTGAGACACAGCCAAGTCCATGTTAGGGTGGTGACTGTGGAGAAAGAGTTCATTTGTTTTTAGAAGTCTGAAAAATCATGGCATGTTTCCCAGGAAAAATTAAGCCACAGCTTTGCTTTGTAGAAGGACAAGTCTTTAATTAACCATACAACCAGAAAGACACAAGGATACCTGCACCTTGGGAAATACTATGAAAACGGGATTGTTGTAAAGGAGTTCATTCTCGATCATGGACTGTAATCCATTGGCGTTGTCCCGTTGGTTCCAGCGCCGTGGGGAAATACTGGAAATATGATGAATGCAGTGTAGGTTTCAGTTATTAAACTGTAAAAAGTGCAGAACAATTTAAAAGGATGCTGTCAGGGCTCAGGGGCCTGAGTTATAGGGAGAGGTTGGACAAGCGAGGATTTTTTTGTTTAGAGCAGAGGAAACTGAATGGGTCCTGTTCTAGAAGTGTGTAAGACCATGAGGGGCATGGATAAGGTGAATGCATTCAGTCTTTTTTCCCAGGGAATCAAGGACTGGAGGGCATCAGTTGAAGGTTAGAGGGGAAAGAATAAAAGGGAAGCTGAGGGGCAACTGTTTTACACAGAGGGTGGTATGTATATGGAATGAGCTGCCAGTGGAAGTGGTTGAGGTGGGTACACTCTCACAACAGGTAAAAGACATTTGGACAAATACATGGATAGGAAAGGGTCAGAAGCAGATGGGCCAAGTGCAGGGAAATGGGGTTAGTGTGGATGGACATTCTGGTCGGCATGGGCCAGTTTGGGCCAAAGGGCCTGTCTCTGCTGTAGGACTCTGTCTCCAGGTATATTTCCTCTTTCTCCTGCTATCCCTGGGAGCACCCTGGGATGTATTCCATCAGGGCAAAGCGACTTATCTACCTTTAGCTCCATTAGCTTGCCCAGCTCTAACGCTTTCGTGATAATGGTTGTTTCTTGGTCCTCACCTTCCTCAGTTTCCTTATCAATTACTGGCATGTTCTTCGTATCCTCCACTGTGAAGACTGACTGCTGTGTACTCATATTCCTAAACCCTGCTGGATAGGGATAACTAGGTACAGAACTCTGAGAGGTCTTCTCAGAGTCTTTATTGATGAGACATGGCAGTTACCTGGATAGTGTACATGCAAAACACCTCCAGGCAGCATCAGGTAAAGCCCCACCTATCCAATGTAAAGCTCCCATTCTTAAACATTTTGTGGTTTGGGACTTTGAATACAGACTCTGTCTCAGTATTTATCTCCATGGCAACGGTCAGTTAGAAAGTCGACTTCAGTTTCGCACTTTGTGGTTAAAACATACACCCCTGTGGCTCCCTCAAGTACCTGACAGGCACTTCAGTTTCAGTGGGGATGTCTATCAGGATTCTGATATGGAGGAGCCGGTGTTGGGGTGGGGTGGACAAATTTATAAATCTCACAACACTAGGTTATAGTCCAGCAGGTTTATTTGGAAGTACAAGCTTTTGGAGTGTGCTGTGATTTGTAACGTGATCAGGTTTATCTCTATGGTAACAGTTAAGTGCTTCAACAATGAGAGGCCACATTTTCCCACACAATAGGTTCCCCTCTAGCAGTGTAAGCTGCTATTCCAGCCCTGGAGATGGCTACTCATCACTTTTCTCCCCAATCCTATCTAGCTTTCTGTTGATCTTTAAAGTTTTTTCTAATCTCCTAGTTTCTCCTTGATTATTGCCAATTTGTATGCCTTCTATTTCATTTTGATAGACTCCCTTATTTCCTGAGCCACTCATGGCAGATTACTCCTTTTTCCTACAGTCCTTCCTTTTCCCTGATATACTTTTGCTGAGCACTACAAAAAATTCCCCCGTTGTCCGTCAACTTTTCCACGGTAAAGTCTTTGCTTCCAGTTTACATTAGCCAACTCCTGCCTCATCCTATTGTAGTCTCCTTTGTTTAAGCACTGGATCTTGGACTGGATCTAATCTTCCAGCTTTCCAGCTGTGTTCTAAGTTCAACCAGATTTATCAGAAGTCAGTTATCAGATTACGAGGTGAGGCGAAGTTTCCTGGGTGCTTTGCGTTTCATTGTCAAAGACCTTGGCTTTGTATTAAAGTATAGGATAGATATCCACAACAGAGTATTCTGGACGGCACATACATGGACACTGTGGGCAATTTAGCATAGGCAATTCACCTAACCTACACATCTTTGGACTGTGGGAGGAAGCTCGGGCACCCTAGGAAACCCACGCAGACATGGTGAGAACGTGTAAACTCCACATAGTCACATCTGGCTGAAATAAAACCCGGGTCCCTGATGCTGTGTGGCAGCAGTGCTAACCACTCAGCTACATCTGCTTAAAATCTGCTACCCCTTATTAACCTCCCCAACCCGCAATCTATGTTCCTTACGTCAGAAATCAGGTTGTGGAAGCATATGTCTCAGTAAAACCAATGACAGCCCATATGTCCTGTGTGTCTGAATGGGGATCCTATACACAACACCCTCCAGCCCACACTTTTCATTCACTACCCAGAAACATGTCTCCAGTGCCTTCATGAGGACTATAACTCCAACAATCCCTGAGGCAGGGACCACATGTGTGAGGGGAAGCCCAGAACTGCACATGGACAGAATATGGGTGGATTTTGGCTCATGTGCTTTGGGGTAATTAGCGAAAAGCATTTGACATTGTTATTGGCTGGAGGAGGGACCAATCAGCTTGTAGTATTGACAGGCTGGGGGTTCAAAGTGTCACCACACCACATGGGACCAAGTTCCATCCCCAACTTGTCATAATGCTGGGAATCGACCAATCGGAAACAAAGAAGGATCTGACCCATTCTCCCAGACTGAAGGTTCCTCTTCTGTCCAGCATCTGCTACCACCCTTTCTATTTATTTCCTTTTGATTTATCCTGCTGTAACATTATAGACTTGCAGTAACTGAAGGGAAATGGAGTAAACCCAGAAAGGGTGCAGAGTCTAACCAGGGATGGGAAGTGGTGGCATGGATCTGTTTATCAGTAACTCCATGAGAATGGGGGTGGGTACATTAGGGACAGCAGAGGCAGAATGGTGGGAGAGAGTAAGTGGGCTGGAGGGTTACAGCTTTTGCAGAAGAGAGGGAAAAAAGATTTCCAGAGAAGCTAGAATTGTCTGCTCTGAATTTCTAATCTGTACATATTTGTTTATTCAGGGTGCTTAATATGATGCCCATATCCTGGAAATAGTTTCTATCTCTAGTTGCTGAAACCCAGTTGATGTTACTGCAGGATGATGAGGGATGCTGAGTGCATCCTCCAGGAGGCAGTACCATCACATTACCCCCGCCTACACCCACATAGTAATACAGCAACGTCACTGGTACAAAAGGTAGTGAAGCCAAAGGAGGACTTAGATATAGTTCTTCGAGGTAAAGTCATGAAAGGGGATTGGAACACAGCAGGAACAGGAGACTGAGCTGGATGGTCAGCTGTTTCCCATTGAATGTGGAGCAGGATTAAAAGGCTGAATGGTCTCCTCCTGCTGCTATCTCCCAGGTATGTATATAGCCATGGAGCCCGGGTAGGAAGAAGTAGGCAGGGCAGGGATTCTCCAGGCGAATGCACTTCCACATCCGGGTTCAGCGGGAAGGGATCAAATCAAAGTAGAGTTGGGGGTGAGGAGGCAGCGATGGAGATAAAGCACTGTATCCACTGCGGTGCCCATCTCTATCTAAAGACAACGGGAGAATTGATAAAAGCTACGTGCTCCTTCTCCAAGGACACCCTGCTGTATCACCTTTATCCTCAATCATAGAATAGAATCCCGACAGTGTGGAAGGAGAGCATTGGCCCATCAAATCCCACCAACTATCCAAAGAGCATCCCATCTGGAGCACTCCACCCCTGTAACACTGCATTTCCCATGGCAGATCCACAGAGTCTGAACAATCCTGGACACTGTGGACAATTTAGCACGACTGATCCACCTAACCCACAAATCTTTGGACTGTGGGAGGAAACCAGAGCACCTGGAGGGGACCCACACTATCCTGGAGAGAATGTGCAAACTCCACACAGGCTGTTGACCAAGGCTGGACTCCAACCTTGTACCTGGTGCAATGGAGCAGCAGTGCTATAGAGCAATTTAAATCAAAACAGATGACCCCTGCTCATTGCTGTTTGTGGAGACTTATTGCCCAGCGACATCCTGAGATTCAGAAAGAGACAATATGAATTCAATCAACTCCTGCTGAGTTAATGTGATTAACAACAACAACATCAATACTCCAACAGCGTCATCAGACCTCGTACCTACTCTATCATTTACAATTTTGAACCCATGGGAAGTTTGTTACCAGCTTCGATGACAGCCATAATGCTCTGACCACTTTGACAGAGCCAGTGCACGTCAGTTCTAATAGTTATCAATAGATTGTATCTAAACAGGATGCCACACAACAGGAAGTGCTCTATCACTCAATGCCCGGAAGGCAAGGTCATTTTCCTAAAACCACTCACGACTGGCAATACCATTGAAGATATTTTATACAGTAACCTTTCTGTCTCAATTGCCAGTTCCAGTCCATGAAGCAGCCAGTAACATGCCAGTGAATTGAATTCTAGTAGCAGCATTGCCCTGGCAGGAGAGATTGAGGAGCTTGAAGCTGTCTTCTCTGGAGTATCTAAACATGAAACACTTCAAATGAACAAAAATCTTCAAGAGCTCGAGAGAATGTATACAGGAAGGATGTGCTTCTAGGCTGGTGTGCCTGGAATGAAATAAACACTAACTACGGTATCTTTACCCAGCATCCCCTTTAGCTGCATAAATGTTGAAGATTTATTTGCTGCTCTGATGCCACTCTCTCCATCACTCCCATTTTTCACTGCTGTAATGTTGATGACTGTGCAAATATATAAAATTTAATTTAATCCATCCCAAAGCCTCTCTGTACTTGTGTCTCACTTGTGTTCACCGAGATACTCATTCAATCTGACCTCTTTGTAAACCCTGCTCTGATATTTCTTTAGAGGGCTCAGAATTAATTATTCACAGAATTGTTACTGTACAAAAGGAGGCTGATTGGCTGATCAGCTCTCCAAAGGATCACCTCACGGAAAGCTATTCTTCTCCCTTTACCCCATAAACCTTTCCAGTCATCCTCTTCCAGTAACACCGGCGAGTTCACAACTAACCACAGCGATCAGATTTATTTTGTTTGTTCATGGGATCACGGCATCACTTGCTGGGGCAGCATTTGTCATCCATTCTGACTGCCCCGGAGATGGTTCAGAGTCAACCCCATTATTCAGGAGCTGGATTCATATGTGGGCTGGACCAGGTCAGGAGTAACACAGTCTCCCAGGCCCAATGACATGAAGAGTTGATTTCTGACCTACTATCTTATTTCTGAAACGATAATGAATAATGTTTGCCTTTGAATTAAAAGAGAAAGACGAAAATGTGTTTTATTCTGATTGAGCACATCCTCCTGTGTCTCTCAGTTGTTATTGACAGTCTCATTCCCCCCGCAACAGAACCTGTTCCAGAGAGTGTTACAGAAATAGCAGAATGGTCAGCTGCAGCTGGTCACCTGACCGGTCACTGGACCCAAAGGTGCACTCTCCACAGATGCTGCCTGATCTGCTGACTTTTTCCAGCAATTTCTGTTTTTATTTCTGATTTCCCAGCATTTGCAGATGTTTAGTTTTTCATATTCATCTGGTCTGTTGCAGAGGAGTTTATTGATGAAATTAGAGGGTTTTGCAAGTTGTACGTTAGGTCACACATCAGCTATGATCATCATGAATGGCAGAGAAGGGTTGAGGGGCTGAATGGCCTCCTTCTGTTCCAATGAAAGTTATCCATCGGCAGCTTGTGGTAACATTTCCCCTCACTGCTCACTTCACCCTCCATGTCTAACACACTGTTACTGACTGAACAAACCTCCTGTGTTTGAACTAAACCTGCTAATGTTCAGTGGCTCCTCCTGCCTCCTGGGTTTAACTCTCATCATGGAATGCTGTCTTGTATTACTGCGGGAATGCCCACAAGGACTCAGCCTGGAGTCTGTATCCCCTGGGATCCACGAACCCCATTTATTTCCTCCTTCCTCTCTCATTCTGGCTATTGAACTCTCAGTTTCAATCCATTCTCTTGTCATGCTCTTCAACATGCCCATGTGGGTGGACTAGAGGCAGCTGGGATTTAACGAAGGGAAATGGGAATTAGGCGGAAGCATGAGGAGAGGTGACAGCAAAGACAGTTCTCATTGTAACGGCAGAGTTTCTCCATGACCCAGTGAGTGCTGCAACACCTGAGACTGTGGGGGAGCCAGATTCAATCAGGGATTTGGGGAAACACTCAGACACTGACCTGTCCATCTGGTGTTAACTCAGACAGAGAGAATGAAAGATACACATTAGATTGCAACTTTGATGATCTGGGGCAATGACACATGCTTCCGACCTGATGATTTCAACCTCAAATCTCTGAAAATACAAACACAAAGCTTCCCATTTGTACCAGGTTGTCTCTCACCCTCCTGTTTTCTTGAGAAAAACATTTGGAGCCGTTCAGCCTTTTCTTGTAATTATAACCTCTATGTTCCTGTAAGATTTGTAATGAAACCTTTATTGTTTTCCTGTCCCTTGTGAGTGATGGCAGCAGCAGAAACAGGTCCTGACCTGCGAGGAGTTTCAGTTGGAATACTTATATTTAAAAATTCGTTCTCACCCTCACATACAGTGTGAAATTGAGGTAAAAACAGAAGGATAGGAGTGAGTGAGAACCCACAGAAACACACAGGCAGCATGTGTACCTGAGCTGAACGAACCAGGCATTAGGAAAATGTGACAGCAATCGCAACCATTTATAATCGCATAATTCTGCAGGTGTAGACAGAGGCTATTCGGCCCATCAAGTCGGTAATTACCTGCTCTCCTACCTTATCCCCGTAACCTCACATTTACCATGGCCAACCCAACGCGCCAAACCTACACTCTCCAGGCCATGTTAGCACGGCCAATAAAGCAAACCTGCACATCTGTGGGAGGGTCACAAATTACATCCAAATGCTCGGAATTGTGGATGAAAGCTCACAAATACTTGACTGACGCAAATTCTCTGTTTCCAAAATAAAATCTGGGGAAAACTGCAGCCAGAAAGATTTCCCATTATCTCTGGAGGAACAGAATTCAAAATTTGTGCCATTGACCCGGGGGGGAGTGAAAGTTACAGTGGTCAGGGAACTATCAGAAATGTAATAGGTTGTGAGTAGGTAGGTGTGAGACAAGGACAGAAAGGCAGTCTGTCACATAGGCGAAGGCAGGAGAGATTAAACAGCAGAAATGGTAGTCCCTCAAGGCCAAGGGTAATAGATTTAGGGCTGGGAAAGAAACAAGGAAACAAGATATGCAGCTGCCAAAGAAATACTTTGAGAAAATAGGTTATAACAACATAGAGGACAGAGTCTACAGTCTGAAATTGTTGCTCTCATTGGTGAGTACAGAACGCTGTAAAGCCTGAGTCATTCTATCACAGCCAACACATGGAGGATGGGCCAAGTGGCTTTGATCTGTGCTGTAACTTTCTGATAATTTTATTCTGACATTTGGAGCTCAAGTCTAATGATGTTTAACTTCTCAAATTGGACTGGAGTTTAATATTCTGGAGAAATGTCAAATAAATCACATTTATCCCATTCTGCAGAACTTAGTCCATTGCCCTGCACGTTCCAACATTTCAGTTCCATCCACGTACTTTTATTCAAATGTAATGCTGGCAACTGCCTCTGTCACCCCATCAGTGAGATCCTGCTCTCCACCATCTCTGAGGGAAATAAATTCTCCTTTCCTCTTTTTTTCTGAGAATTATCTTCAATCTAAAACCTCTAGTTCCTGATGGCTCTGTTAATGAATAGCTGCTTCCTATCCATTCTACCTGGATTCCTCAGCATTTCATCACATCAATTAAATCTCAGTTCATCTTCCTTGGAAACCCCCCCCCCCCCTTCTCCCCCAACCTATCCAATCTTTCCTCAGAGCAGAAATTCTCCAATCAGAGAAACATTCTGATCAATTTTCTCTGTCCCCTCTCTGGTGTGATCACATCAATCCTGGAATGTGGGGACTAAGAGTGAGTGCAGTACTTTAGCCGTGGTCAAACTAGTGTTCCAGTGTCACCTCCGTGTTCTTGTGGTTGTTGCTGATACAAGAAGTGTCCTGGTTTTCCCACATGGAACTGAATGTGCACTCCATGGGGCTGGGATTCCCTACCATGTGTTTGTTTGTTAACTAATCCTAAATTAACTTCACATTTCAGATACCCACCAATAAATTTCGTCCATTATACTCAAGTCACCTTACTTTTAATATCTCTTTAAAATTATTACTAACACAACAGGTTTTAATTTGCTGAATAAGTATTCCTGTGTCTTCACTGTTACAATCACTTGAAGATTATCTTTACCTTCAGCTACATGTGGCGAATTGAACACTGATTGTAAACATATTAATATCAAATGGACTTCAGTTTTATGATGATTCATCCAGTCTGACATTCTTGTTGATTAATATCTTGGAGAGAACTGTCCTCAGAACTCCAGCTGTGCTCTGACTTCAATCACAACTGGTTGTGGTGGACTGCAGATCTTAGATCTGTTCCGTTGTTTACTGGATTGTTTCGCTCTGTCTATCACTTGCTGCTTATGCTGTTTGGTAACTTCATCAGGTGAACACCCCATTTTTAGGTATTCATGCTGCTGTTACTGACATGCCCTCCTGAATTCTCTCAGTTGAATGAGGGCTGATCCTCTGGTTTGATGGAAGGAGGGAAGTTGGGGAATATGCTGGGCCGTGATTCTGTAAGCTTTGTTGGAGTACGACTCTACTGTTGTTGGAAGGCAAGAGCTAAACTCTTGCACTGTAAACCCGATGTACAAGAAGCTACATGCAGTATCCTGAACACTGACAGGCCAAGACATGAAATACGAGCAACGCTGTACAATGATGCAGGATCACAACTGCAGCAAGGGGAGATTAAGATCCAACTTGACATAGGAGTAGGGAAAGAAGCAGCTGATCAGATTGTCTCATTCATAGTCACAAAGAGACTCTGTGAGATTATTGTCCTGTTGGGTGTGAGGATGGAGGAGGTTGGGGAGATGAGGAGCTCTTCAAAGGAAACTAATCTGCCTGAGAGTTATGGGATCGACTTGATTGCTAGGTATTTAACAGAAAGGTAATTGAAACTGTTCTTATCCCCAAAAGATAACAAGACTGATGGTGTTTACAATCATGATCAGAAACAAACCTCAGAATACATGGTTCATAGATGGATGTCAATAGCCCATCAACATCCAGCTCCTGCAATTATTCAGCAAATGTATGTGTGATTAACCAGTCCTGATGTCAGTCCTGATGTACCAGAAAATCGCTGTTTACTCTGTGCAGATGGACAGTGATGTGGGGAAGTATTGGCCGAATGATATTGTCGCTGGACAGTTAATCCAAAGCCCCAGATAAAGTTCTGGAGACCTGAGTTCAAAGCCTACTGCAGCAGATGGGGGAATTTGAATTAATTTTTAAAAAACTTGAAAATTTAAGAATCTAATGATGACCATTAATCGATTGCCAGAAAAGCCCATCTGGATCACTAATGCCCGTTCAGGAAGGAAGCTGCCATCCTTACCTGGTCTGGCCTACATTGTGACTTCAGACCCACAGCAATGTGGTCGACAGTTCAGAAATGTTGTGAACATTTCCAAAACGAAGTTCTCGATATGCAAAACTTTATGAACTGCCAAAACCGTTGCTCATTACTTGGTGTGAAAAAGAGAAAAAAAATCATCCAACTGTGGGTATGAGTAAATTGACTGGTATCTCAGCAGGATGGATGCCTGAGTGAATCCCTTCCAGCCCCCCCCCCACACACACACACACACACACACACACAGAGCAGGTGAACAGCTTCTCCCCAGTCTGACTGGTTTGGCCAGTTTCCAGGTGGGATAGGCAAAGAATTCCCTTTTGACATTCCCCACATTTCCAGAGTCTGTCCCTAGTGTGGCTGCACTGGTGTTTTGCCATTTCAGATAAATGCTGGCAGACTGCTATACACACCGTTACACCCTCACCACCCCCTCCATATATATATATATATATATATATACATATATACACACACACACACCCAGAATCAATCATTCATCTTCTCCTCTGCCTGCACCACCATAATAGGTAATGTTCTGCATATTTCTAGCCAATACAGACAGCAGAAACACTTGTTCATGTCCCTCTGTCTCAAAACCTTACATCTGATCTTAATTCTTGTACCATCGCCTATCGAATACACATATTTTTGTCTGCTATATCTAGGGCTGTTATAATCTTATACAGCTCTATCAAAAATATATTTAGCTTGTTTACTTCAAAGAAAATAGCAATTTCTTCAAATCAATCCAATGACTGCATTTTCTTCATCAGTGAACCACTCCAGTAAGTCTGTACTCCACATCCTGAAGATCACTCATATCCTTCATTGTTGATGACTATTTTGTTCCACAAATCCAGACGATGCAAGTTTTCTGCACAACAATAGTAGCTTTATTATCGGACAGCCGGCGAGAGTTTTAAAGCATCTCTAAAGTAGCAAAGTGCCTACTTGTAGAGACTCTTCTTCATGAATCTCTGCCTTACCCACAGAGACAGTATATTTAATAGGAATTAGACAAAGGCATATCAGTCACATGGGCGATTGTCATTACATAGTTTAAAGCAGGTAATTATGACCTTACAAAGCTTGATGAATGGCGATGTCCTGTGATAACGTATTAATGGATTACAGAAACTGATTATCGTAATGTTCATGATTATGTGTTGATGGGAAGAGATTAAGGCTGGAGGGTTCTTCCTTCAGTAAATGGGGAATTCACTTACCTATGCTAATATGGAGGGGAGGTAAGACAATGGGAGCTTGTTAGATGATTATAACTGTTATCTCTTATAATCCTTTCCAAAACCTTTCCTACAATGGAAGGAAGGCTCACTGGTCTATAATTACCTGGGTCATCTCTGCTGCCCTTCTTGAAAAAGGGCACAACATTTGCAATCCTCCAGTCCTCGAGTACTAAACCCATTGACAATGATGACTCAAATATCAAAGCCAAAGGCTCTGCTATCTCCTCCATAGCTTCCCAGAAAATCCTCGGATAAACCCCATGGGGACTTGTCTACTTTCACTCCTTCTAGTATTGATAACACCTGTGTGTAACTAACCTCAATCCTTTCTAGTCTAATATCTCGTACCAAGTTTTGTCCTCTACAATATTCCCCTTTTCCTGTGTAAACACCTATGAAGAATGTTCATTTAGCACTTCTCCGATCTCTGCACGGTCCACACTCAACTTCCCACTTCTGTCTTTGATTAGCCCTATTCCTACCCTAATCATCCTTTTATTCTTCACATACCTATGGAAAATTTCAGGGTTATCCTTTATTCTGTTTGCTAAAGACTGCTCTTGTCCTCCCTTTGTTTTTTTTTAAACTCTCTCTTTAAATCCTTCCTAGCTGATCTGTAACTCTCTATTGCTTCATCTGTACCATTTTGCCTCATCAACACATAAGCCTCTTTCTTCTTCTTAACAAGAGATTCAATTTCTGGAGTAAACCATGGTTTACAAACTCTGTCTGTGCCAGTTGGGTCACCCCACAGCCATTGATTTTCCAAAGACAACAATCCAAGATTTTCCAACCTCTCCCAATCCAGGCAACATCCTGGTAAACCTGTTTCCACCTTCCCAAAAGCCTTCACATTCTACCTATAATGTGGTGATCAAGACGGCACACAATACCCCAAAGGTGGCCTGATTCTAGGTTTATATTCACTTCCCTGACAGAAGAAGGCAAGCCCTGCCATCCACCTCCTTCACCACTTTCAGGGATCTTTCAGCTTGCAATTCAAGATCCATCTGTTTATCAGTGCTGCTCAGGGCCCTTCCGTTTATTGTGTACATTCCTCTTGCTATGTGTCTTCCAAAACGCATCACCTCACACTTGTCTGAATTAAAACATATCTGCAATTTCTCCACAAAACTTTCTGACTCATCTCTTTCTTGCTGTATCCTTTAACATCATTCTTCATGATTCACAACTTCAACAGTTTGTGCCATCTACAAACTTGCTAATTAAATCGTTTACATTTTCAAACTTTTCATTTATATACATTACAAACAACAGATGTCCCAGCTCTGAGCCTTGTGGAACAGCACTAGCCACAGACCTCCAGCCAGCAACATGCCCCTGCACAACTGTTGCTGGGAGAAATATCAAAGAGGAGCCTTGAGCTCTGTGATGAGCAGCATGACCAACGTTTATTCAGAGCTCCTTACTAATACATGATGGGAGAGGTCTCTCTCTGGCTCCCCCAGATAACTCCAGCATTTTGATGTGTTTACTTCATACGTTCCAGTAATATTTTCCCCCTGACCTGAACTCCAGAGTTTGGAATGTCAGCTTGGATATTTCCGTGTTCCCTTTCACAGTCTCTGATTCTCTCAGCTCATGCAGCTGCCTTGCCAGTTCTTTCACAAATAGTTAACCCTATCCTTGTCATTGCACATCTCCGGCCCTCCCACTACCACACATCTCCGGCCCTCCCACTACCACACCCTGTGGCATCTGCATCGTCCATCCAGTCACTAATTCAAAGGGGGACAGCCCTGTCCCCTTTGCTGGGGTTGTCCTCAGTTTCATTAGGCTGGTGTGGAGTACTCTAACCTATCGCTGTCCTGTCTCTGAGAGAGCCTTAGTCAGATTAGCTTTCACTATCTGCGTCATTCCGTCTGTCCCTGAGCTCGGGGGGTGGTATGGGGGGGATGGGATTTCTGTTCAGTACCAAACAGAGCACATAGCTCTTTAGCTATGTTCCCTGTAACATTTGTCCCTTGATCATAATCTGCAGGGGAATGCTTCCACCCACCGAGTAAACCTATTTATTAAAACCCAGTAGGACTTCCTTCCCTGGGATTGGGATGGATGTGTGTGTAAAATCCATCTGTAATTGTTCCCATGGGCCCCTGGGTCCCTGCTGCTGCCTCCATTTTATCCTGATTGCTTTCCCTGGCTGACACTGTGAACACACTACACACCTTTGACAAAACCTTGCTGTATTTCTCCCTGTTCTAGGCAAGGATTGTAGTGGATCATCTGATATTGCATTGTATCCTGCCCCATATGGTTCAGCCCATGATATGTTTTTAATAATGTTTGTCTTATACAGTGTGGTGGCACTGCTGGATCATCCAGACTCTGTCTTGTCCTATTATTGCCCCACCCTTTTCCCATTCTTGTTTCTCCTGTTGTGGGACTGTTTCTGGGAATATCTTTAAACCTTCCTCTCTCACTTCTGTAGCTACACCCATTGCCATCTCCTCAAATGTTTCAGTCAGTATTTCACATATAAGATTATTAAAGGATTGGACATTCTGGAGGCTGGAAGCATGTTTCCGCTGATGGGTGAGTCCCGAACTAGAGGGCACAGTTTAAAAATAAGGGGTAGGCCACTTAGAACAGAGTTAAGGAGAAACTCCTTCACCCAGAGAGTAGTGGGTGTATGGAATGCTCTGCCCCAGAAGGCTGTGGAGGCCAAGTCTCTGGATACTTTCAAGAAAGAGTTGGATAGAGCTGTTAAGGATAGTGGGATAAAGGGTTATGGGGATAAGGCAGGAGCAGGATACTGATTGAGAATGATCAGCCATCATCATAATGAATGGTGGTGTTGTCTCGAAGGGCAGAACGGCCTACTCCTGCACCTATTGTCTATTCACCTGCCTTCCCCACATACTCACTGCCCCGTTGGTGTGAGGTTTCTACTTCCCTGTGAGCTATAACCTTCATTATTGCTGCTTCACTGGGAAAGTTAGCTGCTTCCACAAACACTCTGATCTGTCCTTCATGCTCTATGTGCCCTCACCGAGCCCAGGCCATCACATGGTCATGAACAACACCAAAGGCATGCTGTCTGTCTGTGTATATGCTGACTCCCTGACCCCTCGCTAATGTCAGTTCTTCTGTCAGGGCTCATGACGGTTCTGTCATTTCTGGGTAATTCTCCACAAAAGTCCTCCAATAATTAAACAATCCTAAAGTTTGCCTTATCCCCTTCACGGTGTGCGGGTGTATGGTTTTGAAATCATGGTCTTTCATTCCACTGGGATTGTCCCCCTCCCTTCCTGATTTGATCTCCCTGATGTGATGTCCCAGGTACACCTCTCCCTACCTTCCCACTCTCTGTGGGTTAATTTTAAGCCCGGCCTGCCTGACCTGATCCAATACTCTGTGATATCTGGATATGTTCTTTCTCTCCAACTGAGGTAATGAGATGTTGGTAAGATTAAATTGACGAACTCCATCAGCCATGTATCGGTGGGATATACTGGAATATTATGGGACCCCTGAGGTAACTGGATCCAGGTCTACTGCTTTCCTCAGACAGTAAATACCAGCTTATTCTGCTGTTCCAGGTCTACAGGAAGCCATTCACAATATCAAGGGCTGAGACTGTATCCTGTTGCAATTTTAATCCATTAACGAAAGTGGCTTCTGTGAATTCGGCTTCTGTGACTTAGTCTGGGATACTGTTGGTCTGACTGTTCCCTGCTTCTCTCAATCTGTTACTGTCACAATTACTGCCTCCTCAGCCCCAGCTTTAATGGGATCCTGTTTGTGTGGGGAGTGAGAGGGCCCTCGATCATTACAGGATCCATAGATAATAACCCAAATTCCTGTTTGAGTTACCCGCCCTGCTATAACTCTCCAGATTCTCTGACTGCTCCAGTCTCCCTGCAAGGTAACTACTCTGGAAATGTCGCCTCTCCTTTGCTTCCTGTCCCGGGCCTGGCCAGGTTGTTCCCATGTTACAGTTTGTGTCTCTACATCAATAGTTGTTCGGAACGGTTCTAAACTGGCAACTCCCAGAATGGTCCTTTCCTCAGTTTCACACTCCCATATCTGAATATATTTTGCCATATCCATGATCTGCATCGGGACAGGTTTATTTCATTCAGCTTCCTCGATTCCCTCTCCAACTGCTCTCATTTTAGTAATTGAGGGATATGGGGCAAATCTGTATCGGTAACTGATATAGCTGCTCCTGTATTAATATTATGTTCTGCTGGTTCCCAAACACAGCATCAATGAATATTCATGTGCCTACATGAACACAGGTGCACACACAATGTGAACATCTACCTCCCTCTCTCTGCCTCCGTTCCTTGGCTATGTGCCCTTTCCTGCTTCACATGTAACATTGTGGGTCTGGTTCCCCTCCCTGTACTGCAGCTATTCCCCTGTGTTTCTGAGTTTGTCTCAGCTCTCATGGCCCAATTCAGAAGGTGGTTAGAATTATCTCCCACCGGGAGTCCCATGTTTATAATTACAGTTAAATAGGGCCCCATGTCATCTTTTAAAATTCATCAAACCTATTTCATCATCACAGGTTGGGGTTTGGTAATCCCCCGTGGTCCTTACACACCTCAGGCTTCCTCTCTGTATGAACCTCGATATTACCCTCAGCTCCCTGAGTCACCAAGGTTATTTTAGCCCATTCAGCCTGTCCCCTCACCAGTGTGTCCCTGTTATATCTGTAAATGCCTGGAGGTACTGATCGGCCGTGCACTGGGGGGGGGGAAACCGGCTCACACCTCCACCCTCTCATTGCAGAGACAGGTTCTGCTGTACACATCGGGGCATCTTTGCCTGAAAGATCTTGGCCTGACACCATCATCGGTGAGACTGTACCTCAACGATTTTATCTGTATTCACCCAATAAGGCCCATTATTACCGTTTCTCTATCAGGCTGGGTGGTCATTCACCAACATCTGTCGTTCAGATGGATAAACGGTTCATGTTTGGTTTCTGTCAGTTCCCTTTCTTGCCCCCCTCCTGTCTGTCCAGGTTTGAGCTTTGATGCCCAGCGGTGCCACAGACATGGCCTTCTGGGATTTACAGGGCAGTGGGTCATCCCACCCATTGCTGTCCCTCTGTCCATACATGGGCGCTTTGTAGTCTAACCTGTTCCAGTCAGTGTCACCACCCTCACTGCCTTCTGAGGAGAGTGGGAGACTCGGTACCTCCCCCACTGTAACTACCACCAGGCTCTTTGGCTTTTAGGCCTCACGTCTGAGAGTCACCACCTTCACTTGTTCCTGTTTCCCATAATAATGTAACACCTCCTGTCATTCCTGGAATGAAACAGAACAAAATGTGAATTTGGTTTGACTTGAAATATGAGTAATTTGACATTCACTTGACATATCTATAGAGGTGAAAATTCTACTGTGATCAGTTAAGTGAATGTAACGAATGTACAGTGAAAATAACTGACAATCAACGACAATGAATGAACTGAATAATATGTGATCATTTGTACCAGTTCTTGCATTGAAAATTCGATTTTATTTTAATGTTTGTCACCCATTACACCATGGGCATTGTTATTAGGGAATAAAGTAACGGAAGGATATCAGAGAAAATAAATAGACTTTAATTTTATCATCACTACAATAATGAACCAAAACAATATTTGGACATATGGGTAAACTACATAACAAAGTTTCCAGTGTCATTATTAAACAGTACCAAATTTTAGTTTGCAAGTTGTTTTATACTAAGAATAATTGGAAATGAATTGTGATTATGAATTGACTATTTAACATATATCTGATTATTCTCTTCAAAATATATTTTTTGCAGGAAATTAGGAAAGTAAATAAATATGTATACATTGATATTAATAGTGTTAAAATGTTTAGAAGTTGACCTGCACTAGGAACTATGAACCTGCACTCCAAGGTCTCTTTGTTCAGCAACGCTCCCCAGGACTTTACCATTAAGTGTATAAGTCCTGCCCTGATTTGCCTTTCCAAAATACAACAGCTCACATTTATCTAAATTGAACTCCGTCTGCCATTCCTTGCTCCAATGGCCCATCTGATCAAGATCCTGTTGTATTCTGAACTAACCTTCTTCACTGTCCACTACACCTCCAATTTTGGTGTCTTCTGTAAATCTACTGACCATACCTCAATATTCACATCCAAGTCATTTATTTAAGGACCCAATATCCATCCTTGCAGCACACTGCTGCTCACAGGCCTCCAGTCCGCAAAGCAACCCTCCATCACCACACTCTGTCTTCTACTTCCAAGGCAGTTTTGTACCCAAATGGCTTGCTCTCTCTGCATTCCATGTTATCTAACCCTGCTAACCAGTCTGCTTTGTGGAACCTTGTTGAATGTCCATATAAACAACATTCACCGCCTGGCTTAATCAATTTTCTTTGTCACTTCAAAACACTCACTCAAGTTAGTGAAACACAATTGTGCATGTACAAAGCCACAGTGACTCTCCCTGATCATTCCTTACCTTTCCAAATAGATGGATATCCTGTCCATTCGAACAACTTGCCTGCCTGACTTCAGGCTCACTGTTCTCTTGTTCCATGGCCCCTCCTTACCACCTTTTTTAAAATAATGGCACCTCACCTGTCACTATCAACGATACAAATACCTCAGGAGAGGCCCAACAATCACTTCCCTAAATTTCCAGAAAGTTCCAGGATACACCTGATCAGGTTCCAGAGCTTTATCCACCTTGATGCGATTTGAGCCATCCAGTCCCACCTCCTCTGTAACATGGACATTTTTAAAGTTATCTCTGTTTATTTCTCCAAACTCTCGAGCTTCCATATCCTTCTCCAGTAAAAAAAAATGACATCAAATATTCACATATCTTTCCCATCCCCTGTGGTTCCATAGACAGCCTCATTGATCTTTAAGGGGTCCTATTGCCTGGTCCAGTTAATCTTTTGTCTGTGATATATTTGTTTAATCTCTTTGGATTCTACTTAAACCATTTTCTGAAGCTACTTCATGTCTGCTCTTGTCCTCCTGATTTCCCTCGAGAATACCCATTTAAAAATGTGATCATGTACTCCCAATTCCTCTGCCTCAGCCGGATCTGCTCCCAGGAGGAGCAATTCCACTCCAGGACGTCCCAGCAAGGCCTACTTCAAGGACCGTAACTTTCCTCTGACTTGATCAATAATGCCCTCCAACACATACCCTCCACTTCCCGCACCTCCACATTTACCCCACCCCTCCAGCCACAATAAGAATATAACCCCACGGTCTTCACCGTCTACCCCACTACTCGCCAGATACAGTGCATTAACCTCTGGTTATATCTGCTACCTAAAGTCAGACCCCACCACAACAGACATATTTCCCTCCCCACCCCTGTGTTCCACAGAGACCATTCCCTTGGCCCTTGTTAGGCCCACACCCTCCCACCAACTCACGCTCCACACCCTTGACCCTCCCCTGCCGCCACAGGAGATGGAAAACGTGCGGCCACACTTCCCTCCGACCTCTGTTCAAGACCCCAAAAGGATCTTTTCACATCAGGCCTGCACATCCCAAAACCTCATATACTGCATCTAGACACTATGGGAAACTTAACATGGTTGATCTAACTAACCTACACATCTTTGGACTGTGGGAGCAAACTGGAACACCCGAAGGAAACCCTCACAGACACTGGGGAGAATGTGCCAACTCCAACACAGACAGTCGCCCGAGGCTGGAATCAAACCCAGGTCCCTGGTGCTGAGGAAGCAGCACAAACCACTGAGCCACAATACTGTGGGATCTTTGGTGCTGATGTGCTGCCCCACTGATACCTCAGTCACTCACCCTGCCTCATTTCCTAAGAGGCAGTGATGATGGAGTGAAATTATCGCTAGACAGTTAATCCAAAGACCCAGATAATGTTCTGGGGACCCGGGTTTGAATCCCATCACGGCAGGTGGTGAAAATTCAATCAATATCTGAAAATAAAAATCCAGTGACGACAAGGAATTCACTGTCAATTGTTGGAAAAACCCATGTGGTTCACTCATGACCTTTAGGGAAGGAAAATGCCATCCTTACCTGGTCTGGTCTGCATGGGACTCCAGAACTATAGCAACGTGGTTGATTCTTAACTGCCCTCTGGGTAAACGCAGCAATAAACGCTGGCCGAGCCAGTGACAGCCTCATTCTGTGAATGAATAAAGGAAACAGGTCAGGTTTTGTTCCTTCTCTAGTAGGTACATCCTACAAACTCAATCAGAAACATTCTCGTACACACTGAACAAATACCTTTCCATCCAAGCCCTTAACACTACAGCACTCCGAGGCCATGTTGGGAAAGTTAAAACCCCTTATCATTGCATCCATATTATTCTCACATATAACTGAGGTCTCCTGGTAAAATTGTGTCTCAATTCCCTGCTGACTATTGGGAGAGAGTCTATAATACAATCCCAGTAAGATGGTCATCCCTTTCTTATTTCTCAGTACCACCCAAATAACTTGCCTGAATGTACTCCCAGGAATATCCTCCCGAAGCCCAGCCATAATGTTATCCCTAATCAAAAACACCTCTCTCCCTGCTCTGTTGCCCCCTTTCTATCCTTGCTATAACATCTATACCCTGGAACATTAAGCTGCTAGTCCTACCCATCCCTGAGTGATGCCTCTGTAATTGCTGTAATATCCCAGTCACATGTTCAAAACCATACCCTGAGCCCACCTGCCTGACCTGTCAGGTCTCTTGCACTGAAATAAATGCAGTGTAACTGGTCCGTCCCACCTCATTCTGTGACTTGCTCTTGCCTACCTTGACAGTCTGATCTGGTGAACAGTACCAGCCTCAGACTCACCTTTTTTCTCACTATCTCTTTAGGATTACCCTGACTCCCTCACTGGTTTAATGCCTCCCGAGTGGCACTAGCAAATCTCCCTGCTCCTCAGGACCCCATGCTTTCCCCTTCCTATGGCATTGGTACCAATGTACAATGTCCTCCCACTGGTTATTTTCTCTTTTGAGAATATTCTGCTCCCTGAGAGACATCCTTGACACTGGCACCAGGGCGGCACCACCCCATTCTGATCTCTCACTGTCACCTGCAGAAACAGCAGACTGTGCCCCTGACTAGAGAGTCCCCTATCACCATCGATCGTGTGGAACTGGATATACTTCACATTATGTTAGAAGCCAGTCTCAGTACCAGTAACTTGGCTGTCAGTGCTACATTCCCCTGAAAGTCTATTACCACCTACATTTTTCAAAACAGTATACTTGTCGGAGATGAGGATAGCCACAGGAGACTCCTGCAGTACCTGACTACCCCTCCTAGCTTTCCTGGGGGTAACCCATCTACCTGACTGTATCTGCAGTATCCTGCAATCCTGAGACTGCCACCTATCACACTCCCCGGCTCCTGCCAATTCTTCACTGTCTTTAATCACTCCTCCACCAATCCATGCGATCCAAATGGATTTCCAATCACATTTCCTGCAGACATAATCATCAGGATCATTGAAACTCTCCCTAATCTTCCACATCCGACAGGAACAGCACGCCACTCTACAACAGGCCATCTCTCCGCCTTAACAACCTACAGACCAAGACAAAGACACAGTCTAACTGCTCAAAAAATACTGCCCGAGAATAGCAATGCTTACATTTCATATCTTAAACATTTAACCAAGAGACTGTAAGACATTAAAAAGAAATCCTCACCTTACTCACTACTGTAGATTTAATAAAATAAAACCGACTAATATTGATATTTGAAGAGACTGAAACTCACTGAGCTGATCCCCGGCTCTGAGTACTTCCAAGGGTGAGGTCTCTCTGAGGGCAGCTGTGAAATGTCACTGTTTCTCTTCTCTGCCCACTCCATTTCCAGAGAGGTTTTTAACTTCACAGCAAGTCAGCTCAGAGAGGTCACTGCTTGGTTTTATTCACTGGGGGTTGCCTTTGCTGCCCAGACCAGTATTTATTGGCCACCTTTACTTGTCTTGGAGAAAGTGGTGGTTAACCGCCTCCCTGAAATGCTGCAGTCCATGTACACCACAGTGATGTTTGGACAACAATCCCCCTCTGGCCCCATAACCCTCCCTGTCTCTGTCATCCCCCTCCGGCTTCAGAAATCACATGTCTGTGGCATAAGACTTAAACACTTAACAAATACTCCGCAGGAATCATTGAAAAACTGTCTGTTCCCTGAACTAAACCTGAGTTTCAGCTTCACCTTCTCCCTGTCTCTCCTCGCCCTGTTTACACCCAACTCCAAAACACTCTCATTGAGCCAAGCAGCCCTCACAGTGCAGCCCTGTCATTGTCATTGTCTGCTCACACCTACACTGCCCTCAGCCTCCTGTCCTGTTCCAATGCATCTCAATGGGAGCTCAGGGACAGCACCTCATCTTTCAATTCAGCCCTTTGTAACCCCAGAGTCAACATGGACTTCAGCAGTTTCTGAATGAACACAAAGTTGTCAGAATCTGAAACATTCCACCTGAAAAGGAACTGGAATTTGAGTCCAAAAGGATTGTTAATGGGTAATTTGCAGGTAATTGAAAATATGAAGTTTACAGGTTAACATCATGAAGTGGGTGATTGGGTCTAAATCTGAGAGTTCTGACAAAGCAATTAGGTGTAATTTGGATAAATCTGTGCTCCCTCTCAGGGCAATATCTCCTTCCTCAGCTGCAGGGCCCAGAACAGAGCACACACCCAAAGGGTGATCCAACCACAAATTTGTACATCTTTCTGCTTAACAAAAATATTGGAGATATTTTCCACAAACAGAACAAACCTTTCTCCTTCCACATTTAAATGCAAATGATATTCAGATCCCGATGACTCCATTGACTGTAAAAACTTGCTTTTGAGTTCCCAGCCTCAATTATTCTGATTTAATATCCTATGAAACGAATTCACAAAACAAAACTCACAGTCAGTGCAGGTAGAATATAAAGACATACTTTTCTCTTGGTATGTGCTTGATGTGTAAATGCCTCTCTTCAAATCACACACCCCCCCATCCTTGGAAGAGGACATGTCCATGCCCCTCACTGTATCTTGCCCCCAATAAAGATGGCGGCCATATCCCAGGACCTATCACCGCCTGAGGGCCGCAGCCATTTTCCCATCTGCTGCAAACGCGGGATTAAGAGTTTCTAATTCAGACTATCGACCCGTACAGAGTGTAATTAAAACTTCCCAGTCTGAAGTGACTCATTACCTCTGTCTCCGAGGCCACTCTCCCCTTCCCTGTTTGCCTCTCCCACACTCACCAACGGCCGAGTCACGTGACACTGCATCGGCTGACTTACTGGTGACGTGTCATCCCACTGGCCACGCCCCTCATTCACTCCCATTGTTTGGATGACCATCTGGTTCCACTTGGTCCAACAGTCCCACACCCTTTTCCTATTGGTCCGAAGATGCCATCAATCAGCTGGACCCCATTGTGAGGTCAGTGGTGGGATCCTCCCCCTGTCTGAATCAAACCCGGAAGGTGGATGGATGGTGTCAATCAGGAACAACAAGCAGGAGGTGCTGGGAAAGCTCAGCAGGTCTGGCAGCATCTGGGAACAGGAATCTGTCCAGTGGCCCTTCCTCAGAACCGATGGGAGCTGGGAACATTAGAATCCCGAGTGTGGAAACAGGCTATTCGGCCCAAAAAGTCCACAGCTTCCCTCCGAATGGTATCCCACCCAGACCCATTCCCCTCCCCTATTACTGGATATTTCTCCTGAATAATGCACCTCACCTACACATCCCTGAGCATTATGGGAAATTTAGCTTGGCCAATTCAACTAACCTGCAGATCTTTGTACTGCAGGCGATAGGGGTTAAAGAGTAAATAATAGGTAGGGACAGAACCCAGAGAGAGACCGGAACATTTGGAAAGACAAAGGAGTGGAATATGACCTGGCTGGGAGGGTGCATAGCTGTTAATGGAGGGGACAGGAACCTGTGTCTGGCAGCATCTCAGTGGAGGTGGCGGAAATGGCGACTGATGATCTACGTTCTGCTGCAAAAACAGACCCCGAGCTTCCAGCTGCCTGTCACTATAACACACGAGCCTGTGTGGAATGAACTTCCAGAGAAAGTGGTAGCTGTGAATACAATTACAATATTTAAAAGACATTCAGATAAGTACATAAATAGGAAATATTTGGATGGATGTGGACTAAGCGGAGGCAGATACAATTAGTTCAGTTTGGAATTATGTTTGGCATGGACTGGTTGGATCACAGGGCCTGTTTCCTTGCTGTATAACATTATGACTAATCCTCGCTAACTCTAAATTCCGCCATTCACAAATCTCCTGATCACTGTCACCTCATCCAGCTTCACAACTCTTCCTTATTTATATAATTCCTCACCAGCCACAGAACGCTCCCTATCTCATGTCCTCCAGTTTCTCAAATCTCTGCGATAGGTGCCTTTCTTTAGTTTCAGCCTTGAGGATGCCCTCATTCACTCCGATTGGTTGGAGGACAAACTGGTATGATCTGGTCCTCCAGTACTGCCCTCTGGCCCTATTGCCCTGCGCTGACATCAAGCATTCAGGGCCCATTGTGAGGTGAGTGGTGGGATCCTCCCTCTCTCTGCCCTCGAATGAGCTTCAACATTCACAGTCAACGGGCAGTATCACAGAGCACAGGGGTTGGGGGCTATTCAGCCCATTGGGGCTGTACTCTCTCCCTCTGGAGATGCTGCAAATCTGTCCTAATTCCCTTCCCATTTGCCCCAAACCCCCCAAATCTTCCCTTAAAAAGTAAAATTCCACATCTGTTTATGAATAACTGCTGAGTGTGGGTCCAGCTGCCATTCAGACTGTTCCAGATGCTCAGAACTTACTGAATAAAATAATGTTCACATATTATTTACCAATTACCTGAAAATAGTCACTAAAATTGTGACATTGTTAACAATTCCCCCCTCTCTGCAAATTAAAATATCCCAGAAACAAATCTGCACTTGGTCAAGATCACTGCTTAACCTTCTCAGATCCAAGGACAATTATCTGTGCTTCTGCTAGCTCTCCACAAAAGAGGAACAAAGTGTCATAGAGATGTACAGCACAGAAACAGATCTTTGGTCCAATTTGTCCATGCCAACTAGGAATCCTCAGCAAATGGAGCCCCATTTACCAGCTATTGGTCCGTAGCACTGGAAACCCTTCCTATTCATGTACCCAATCAGATGCCTTTCAAATGTTGTAATTGTATCAGCCTCCACTACATCATCTGGCAGCTCAGTCCTCACACACACCACACACAGCTTGAAAACTTTGCCCCTTAGATCCGTTTTAAATCTTTGCCCTCTCAACTTAAGCCCATGCGATTTTGTTTTGAACCCATCTAACCTGGGGGGAAAAGACCCTGGCTGTTCACCTATACATGTCCCTCATGATTTTATAAATCTCCATGAAGTCACCTTTCAGTCTTTGATTCTCCAGGGAAATTAACCCTGGCCTATTCAGCCTCTCCCTGTAGCCCAAATCCTCCAACCCTAGCAAAGTCTTTGTAAATCTTGTCTGAACTCTTTCAAGATTCACAACATCCTTTCCAGAATAGGGAATTTCAAAGTTAAAACATAATTCCTGAAATGGCGTAATCAATGTCCTGTCCAGCCACAATGTGACATCCCAGCTTCTGTACTCAATGCATTGACCAATAAATATAAATATACGAAACACTACCTTCACTACCCTGCCTACCTGCATCTCTACTTTCAAGGAACAATGAACCTGCACTCCATGGTCTCTATGTTCAGCAACATTCCCAAGGACTTTACCATTAAGTGTATAAGTCCTGCTCTGATTTGCCTTTCCAAAATCTAACAGCTTACATTTGTCTAAATTGAACCCAGTCTGCCATTCCTCGCACCAATGGCCCATCTGGTCAAGATCCTGTTGCATTCTGAACTAATTTTCTTCATTATCCACTACACCTCCAATTTTGGTGTCTTCTGTAAACCCAATATCCATTTCTGCAGCACACTGCTGCTCACAGACCTCCAGTCCACAAAGCAACCCTCTTTCACCACCCTCTGCCTCCTACCTTCAAGCCAGTTTTTTTTATCCAAATGGCTAGTTCTCCCAACATTCCATGTTATCTAACCTTGCTAACTAGTCTGCTTTGGGGAACATCATTCAGTGTCCATACAGACAAAGTCCACAGTCTGCCTTCATCAATCCTCTTTGTCACGTCTTCAAAAAAAAACTCAATCAAGTTAGACAGAAAAAATTTCCCACACACAAAGCCACGTTAACTATCCCTAATCATTCCTCGTCTTTTCAAATATATGTAAATCCTGTCCCTCAGAATCCATTCCAACAACTTGCCTGCCACTGACCTCAGGCTCACTGTTCTCTTGTTCCCTGGCCTTTCCTTACCACCTTTTTAAATAATGGCACATGCCTTCCAGCACCTCACCTGTCACCAATGACAATATAAATATCTCAGGGAGGGGCACTGCTATCACTCTCCTAGCTTTCCACAAATGTCTGGGATACACCTTAACAGGTCCCAGAAATTTATCCACCTTGCTACGATTTAAGACATCCAGTACTACCTCCTCTGTAATATGGCCAGGAGCCGGGCAGCAGTGGACAATTCATTTACAGAAAGGTCTGTGAATGTAATAGTAAAATACTAAACAGAACAAAAATACACTCAGAGACTGAGGAAGCTATATAATGAACAAGTGGACATCAAGGAGCTCAGAGGCGAATCAGAGCAGTGTTCACTTTTATGATCCCACAGTCAGAGCTGTCGAGCACCAAAACAGACTCTTCAGTCCAACCAGCCTATGCCAACCAGATATTCGAACCTAATTCATTACCATTTGCCAGCACTTGGCCGACATCCCTCTGAACCCTTCCTATTCAAGTGCCTTTGAAATGTTACAATTTTTGTTGCCCTTTAGGTTCCTGTTGAATTTTCCCCTCATACCATAAACCTATATCCTCTAGTTCTGGGCTTCACCACCCCAGGGTAAACACCTTGTCTATTTACGCTATCCATGCCCCTCACGATTATATAAATCTCTTCAAAATTACACCTCAGCCTATGACACTCCAGGGAAAATGGCCCCAGTCCCTATTATGCCTCTCCCTGCAACTCAAATCCTCCAACCCTGGCAACAGCCTTGAAAATCAATTCTCAAACCTTTTAAGTTTCAGCACCTCCTTCTGATAATAGGGAGACCAGAATTGCACACAATATTCCAAAAGTGGCCTAACCAATGTCCTGTCCAGCTCCTGTACTCAACGCTCTGACCAACAAAGGGAAGCATACCAAATGCCTTCTTCACTGTCTTATCGACCTGTGACTCTACTTTCAAGGAACTGTGAACCCGCATTCCAAGGTCTCTTTGTTCAGCAAGACTCTCCAAGACCTTACAATTCAGTGTGTGAGTCCTGCTCGGATTTGCTTTTCTAAAATGCAGCACCTCACATTTATCTAAATTAAACCCTATCTGCCACTCCCCATCTGATCAATATCCCATTGTATTCTGAGACAACCTTTATCACTGACCACAATACCAACAATTTTGGTGTCACCTGCAAACTTCCTAACGGTACCGCCTCTATTCACATCCAAATCATTTAAATGAATGACGAAACAAATCCGGAGAAAAAATATCCATTTCCCTGGGTGTGAATGAGCTCTGTGTAAATCCTGCCCCATGACTCTCTGTCAGGGAGAGCTGCACATACTCCCCTCTGAACTTTGCCCCCTACAAAGATGGCGGCTGCACGTGTCCAGTGAATCGTTGCCCCGAATAAAGATGGCGGCACTGACTCGAGTCAATCGCGAAATGAGGCATTTTCCGGTTTACTGCAAAACCGAGACTAAGTTTCAAATTTGTATTTTCCGATGTGCACCAAATGTTCGCAAAACCTCTCAGCCCAGACCAACACCATTTCCCTCCCGCTTGCTGCTGTTTATTTCTTTCCTTACCGACAGCTCTCCGCCCGCACAGCCACGCTGTCCGCGATGGTCACGTGGTATAATCAAGTCCCGCCTCTCATTCACTCTGATTGGTCGGAGGGCCAACCGACTCGCCAGGTGCTCCAGTCCCGCCCCTGTACTTCCATTGGTCTGCCGCTGACATCAATCATCCTGTGACCATTGTTGGCTGGAGCATGCGCACTGCTTCCTGGCTTTTGTTGCTCTGCATAAGTTACAAGCGTGAGGGACAAAGTTAAAAACACACAACCACCTGATGGAGCAGCAGCAGCACTAGTGCTTCCAAATAAACCTGTTGGACTATAACCTGGTGTTCTGTGAATTTTAATTTTGTCCATCCTAATCCAACACCAGCACCTCCAAGTCACGAGTGAGGGAGGAATGCATAACAGAAGAACTAGGACCAGGAGAAGGCCATCCTGCCCTTTGAGCTTGCTCTGCCATTCAATAAGATCATGGCTGATCATTTCGTGGACACAGAACCATTTACCCATGTTCTCACCGTATTCCTTAATTAATTATTTATTTTATTTAAAAAGCTACCTGAGCTTTAAAAACGTTTACTGAACTAGCATCAACTACTTCCCTGGGCAATGAATTCCATTGAGGTTAAGAAGTTCCTTCTCAATTCAGTCCTAAATTTGCTGCCTCTAATCTTGAGGTGATGCCATCTTGTCCTAGATTCACCTGCCAGTGGAAGCGTCCTCTCTACTTCTATTTTATCCATTTCATTCATTATTTTATATGTTTCCATTCTTCTGAATTCCAATGAATATAATCCCAATCTACTCCGTCTCTGTTAAGCCAACCCCCTCAACTCTGGAATCAACCTAGTTAATCTCCTCTGCACCCCCTCTCGTGCCAGTACATCCTTTCTCAACTAAGGAGATAAAAACTACGTGGAGTATTCCAGGTGTGGCCTCACCAGCACCCAATACAGCTGGAACATAACATCTGCTTTTAAGCATAATCCCTTTAGCATAGAAGGACAAAATTGCATTTGCCTTCAGAATTGATTGTTATACCTGGTGACCAACCCTCATGCAGTAGGATACTCAGGTGCCTCTGCTGAGCAAAAATGCAACTTTTAAAAATTCAATTAATAATCTCTTTTTAATGTTACTCCAACCAAACAGTATGACATTACATTTATGAACATTATATTCCATATGACCGACCATTGCCCACTCACTCAATGTATCTATGTTCCTCTGCAAAGTTCCACAGTCCTGCGCACACTTTGTCCTGCTACTCATCATCGTGTCATAAGCAAACTTTAACACCCTAAATGTGGTCCCCAACTCCAAATCATCTGTATCAATTCTAAATAATCGCAGTCCCAACACTGATCCCTGAGGCACACAACTAGTCACTGATTGCCAGCCAGGATAATATGTATTTATTCCCACACTTTGCTTCCTGTTAGTCAACCAATCTTCTATCCATGCTAATACTATACCTTTGTTGTGGTTCTGCTTGCCGAGCTGGAAGTTTTTGCTGCAAACGTTTCGTTCCCTGGCTAGGGAACATCATCAGTGCTGTTGGAGTCTCGTGTGAAGCGCTGCTTTGATGTTTCTTCCGGTATTTATATTGGTTTGTTCTTGCCGCTTCCGGGTGTCAGTTTCAGCTGCAGTGATTTGTATGTGGGGTCCAGGTCGATGTGTCTGTTGATGGATGTTCTTGCCGTTTCCGGGTGTCAGTTTCAGCTGTAGTGGTTTGTATATGGTGTCCAGGTCAATGTGTCTGTTGATGGAGTTTGGGGATGAATGCCATGCTTCTAGGAATTCTCTGGCTGTTCTCTGTCTGGCTAGTCCTATGATAGTGGTGTTTTCCCAGTCAAATTCATGTTGCTGGTTGTCTGAGTGTATGGCTACTAGAGATAGCTGGTCGTGTCGTTTTGTGGCTAGCTGATGTTCATGGATGCGGATTGTTAGCTGTCTTCCTGTTTGTCCTATATAGTGTTTTGTGCAGTCCTTGCATGGTATTTTGTAGACTACGTTAGTTTGGCTCATGCTGGGTATTGGGTCCTTTGTTCTAGTGAGTTCTATACCCCTAATGCCATATACCTTTATATTATGCAACAGCCTCTTGCACAGCACCTTTTTGAAGGCCTTTTGGAAATCCAGGTACACTGCATCCACTGGGTCCACATTGTCCAACTTGCTTGAAATGTTTTCATCGAATTCCAAAAGATTTTTCAAGCATGACCTGCCATTCATGAACCCATGCTGTATCTGTCCAATGGGACAATTTCTATCAAGTCCCTGCGATATCTTCCTTGATAATAGATCAAAGCATCATTCCCACTATAGAGAAGAAGCTGTCTGGGGTATGATATGGGTGATGTAATTTCTGCAGTGTAACTAAGGGTTAATAAGTGAGGGCGAACTGTGAGACTGAATGTAAGTTAGCCTGGAAACAGGGAGAAACTGTTATGTCAAAAACATGGCGGTTTGTAACCTTGAATGAAACTGATGTAAGCTGTTAATTAAAACTAGGCTGCTATGAAGCTAGGGAACCTTGGCAATAATACAATAGAAGCTCTTAAAATATTAGAAACATACAGATAACCAAGGCCTGGGATAGAGAAGCGAGAAATGTTTTAACCAATGGAATTGTAAAATAATATTTAATCAAAGAATTGGCAGAGAAAAGCGTGAAATGTTTTAACCAATGGAATTGTCATTAATGTTTTTACATGTAAAAATAATGTATAAATATCAGTGCTGTAAAATCTTCCGTCGCGATTTTCCGAAGCTTTTTTTTGGAAGCCACCCAAACTTGCAAGTTTGAAATAAACATCCGTTGCTCATTTGTGTGTCTCGCAGCATTTCGATTTGCCACGGGAAAAGCGGTAGCCGGAGGGGATGAGGGCTGGTGCTGTCAGCTTGGAGTTCGCCTCCTAGGACGGGACCTTGTGGACAGTCTCCCTTGAAGTCAAGGGTTAAAGGACAGTCCGCGGTCGGCAGAGTGTGGAGGCAGAACTCGGTTGATCTGAACCATAGCCCTAGTGTAGAATATTTAGCCGAGTGTCAGGGACTATTCTCCGGAGATTTAGAATACCTAGACAGAATACACTTATAACAGGTATAATTACCCATCTTTTGTCCACCTCCTTTTTAAAACAGTGGCGTCACTTTTGCTGCTTTCCAAACTGCTGAGACTGCCATGAAGTCCAGTGAATTTTGGAAAATTACTGTCAGTGCATTTGCTATTTCTCCTGGGATACATTCTGTCAGGGAAAAGAGAATTTTCTATTATTAGCTCAATTACCTCCAACAGTCCAAAACTAGGTGTTCTGTAATAATGATAGCTTCCATATCCTCACCTACCTTTGTGTCTTTGTTAATTACTGGCAAGATATTAGTATCCTCCACTGTGATGTCCCGTAACTAAATGCTCCTCCTCTTTTTCCAAAAGACCAACGTTTACTTTTGCCACTCTTTTCTCATTATTTATGTTTATAGAAACATTTGCTATCTGTCTTTATAGTCTGTGCTAGTTTATTTTTCTCATGTTCGAGCTTACATTTCTTTGTAGCTCTTCTGTGGCTTTCTGTTGACCTTTAAAGTTTTCCCAGTTCTAGTTTCATGCTGGTTTTGGCCACTTTGTATGCCTTTCAATTTGATCACTTTCCTTAGATACCCATCGTAGAGAACACCTTTTCTTACAGTCCTTCCATTTCACTGGAATATACCTTTGCTGAGGACTTTGGAAAATGTCTTTGAAAATCTTCCACTGCTCATCAACTGTCCCACCATAAAATCTTTGTTTCCAGTCTACGTTATCAAGGTTCTCCCTCATTCTATTGTAGTTCCCCATGTCCAAGCACAGGACCCAGAAATTATATTTTATCTTCACACTCTCCATATGTATTAAATTCAACCATACAGTGATCACTTCTTCCGAGAGGATCCCTAACTCTGAGGTCACTAATTATTCCTGTCTCATTGCAGAGGGTCAGATCTTGGATAGCTTGCTCCCTTGTAAATCCATTTCATACTGTTCAAGTAAAATATCACAGATACACTTAATGAACTCCTCATAGCTACCCTGACTAAGCTGGTTTGACCAAAATACATGTACATTAAAATCACCCATGATAATAACCGTACCATTTTTAAAGGCATTAGTTATTTCTTTGTTTATTGCCCATCTCAATATGATGTTATTACTTGGTGGCCTATACACTGCACCTATCAGTGACTTTCTTGGTAGAATTTTGAATGCATCATTCCTGTTTCTCCTAATGTACGGCAAAAACAACAACTACTCATATTGTATGGAATCTTTCACAATGGCAAATCTCCTAAGGTACTTCATGGATGATCAAAACATTGATTAAGCAGAATGATTTCCAAAAAAATCTTAAAGGAGGATAGAATAGGTTAGGGAGACGATTTGACAGACTTCTGCCCTTGACACTTCCAATTGTGGAGTGATGCAGATGGGGCAGGTTGGAAAGGGAACATGCAAAGGGGAAATGGAGGAGTGCAGGCAGTGTATAAGGTCTTAAGGACAGAGGAGGTTCCAGACTGAGTCTGTCTGTGATAGAGAGTATGGCTGCCTCATGGAGTTTGAAGCTCTGCAATGGGTGCATGCAAGTCATATTAGTCGAGGATAGTATAATGGTGGCTGAGATAGCTTTTCATGAGGACTTGTCTCCTGAGGTAGTGTGGGCTGAGGTTAGAATCAGAAGGGGAGAGGTCACACTGCTTGGAGTTTTTTTATAGGCCTCCACAGAGTTCTAGGGAAGTGGAAGAGAGGATTAGCAAAATTATTCTGGGTAAGAGCAAAAGTACCAGGGTGGTCATTGTCTATAAACCTCAGGCACATGCGCAGTTTGGTTCCTATGTGGAGCATGCGCAGTGTCACATTGATCAGGACAGAGAGAGACATGGAGCTGCTTTCTCCGGCAGCGGCTGCGATCGGCTTCAGAGAGCGGCGCTCAGAGCCGGGTGTGGGAGCCTCGCTGGGAGAAAGGAGCGGAGAGAATTCACAAGTGCGGGATACAGGTAAAAAAAAACAAAAAAGCCCCTCCAGGCCCGGGGAAGGAGGTGGCGGTCTCTGATCAGGGAAGCGGCTCAGGGTCACGGCCGCCATTTGTTTGAGGGAAGAGGGAGCGCGGGCCTCAGCGCCGCCATTTTGAGAAGGTCAAGGTGCAGGAGGGCGGGGCTCCGGGGTCTGTAGAACAATCAGAGGAAAGGGAAGCCCCATTGTTATTGATGAATTCCATGAACACAGCGTCACTGGGCGGTCCCGCAGGAATCTCCTCTCTCAGTCCCTGCTGTGATGTTTCACCCCAATCACAACCAGCAGCTCTCCTCCTCTCTCAGCTCCCCTTCTGTCCTTCCTGCAGCATCTGTCCCCTGGGGCATTGAGCTGCCTGTCCTGTCCCTCCCTCAGCTGTTGTTCTGTAATCCCTGTGATATCCCAGTCCCATCCTAGATTACTTCACTAAAGACATGAAACATTTAATTCACATTCAATCATTTACAATGGTGGGATTTGAACCTGTGTCCAGAGAACATTTGCTGAGTTTCTGGATAAATTGTTTCACAATAATGCCACTAGGCCATCACTTCGCCTTCTCACAGGTTGGGCATCCCAGCACAAGTGTTTGATCCTGTACTCTGGTGATATCACTCAGTGTCGCTCCATGGGCATGGATAGGATAAATAGGCAAAGTCTTTTCCCTGGCGCTGGGGAGTCCAGAACTAGAGGGCATAGGTTTAGGGTGAGAGGGGAAAGGTATAAAAGAGACCCAAGGGGCAACATTTTCACACAGAGAGTGGTATGTGTATGGAATAAGCTGCCAGATGATGTGGTGGAGGCTGGTACAATTGCAACATTTAAGAGGCATTTGGATGGATATATGAATAGGAAGGGTTTGGAGGGATATGGGGCGGGTGCTGGCAGGTGGGACTAGATTGAGTAGGAATATCTGGTCGGTATGGACGGGTTGGACCGAAGGGTCAGTTTCCATGCTGTACACCTCTATGACTCTATGTGGTATCCCTCATTGTGTGGTTCTAATTGCTGCCCCTGTCACCATCTCTCACTCTTGTAGCTACTCCAAATCCTGAGCCAACAGAATTCTCCACTCTAGAGAGATGAGGCAGCACAGGCCAGGATTGGAGACTGGGTTTTTCCAGATCTCTGTGGGCTCAGTGCCATTCTACATGTGTAACCCTCACAGCATCAGTCTAATTTCCCATTCTGCCTATTTCTGTGTCTTCTACAGGTACCCAGGGAGTTCCTGACTCAATAGGCTTGACAACTGCTGGTTGGGAAGATGATTGGTCAGCCAGAGAGACAAAGGTCAGGGAGGTCGGGAGCCTTGAATAAATTCTGCCGCCAGATAAGATCACTCAGCGCAGAGAGCAATGAGAGGGCTCTATACATCAGCTAACAGGACATGAGATAGATATAATGCTGGAAAGGAGCACAGTACTGACACACCCCAGGCTCAGGTACCACCTTTACTTTAAGTTTTGTTGTATTGGGACAGCATCGGGAGTTCCCAGTTTTTCAATCCAGGCCTGTGCTGTCTTGTTGAACATCAGGACAACAGAGGGGAAAGCAGGCCTCCCATGAGAGGGTGTAATGCTTCCTGGGTCTTTCTGTTCCCTATTCCCTCTCCAACACTGTATCGATGGCTTGTCTTGTGGACCAGTGTCTTCAATCATTCTAACACCAATAACAGTTCCTATCTCTGTCACCTCCTTCCCTCTCACCAATTACTTCACATATTTGAAACCTCCAGTCCAGATGACCATCCATATCGCTGTAACTTGCTTCAGTCTCTACAACATGCCTTGTCTCGGTAGTCTCCTCCTCCAATAACTAGAAACATCGGGTCTGTTTCTGTGCGGCATGACCTTTCGGCCGAGGTTTCCGAAATGGAATGAGTCGCGTTTGCCTGTGTTTGGCTCAAATCCCTTCAAGTCAGGCAGCATCCAAGGAACAGGAAATTCAACGTTTCGGGCATAAGTCCTTCATCAGGAATGAAGGGCTTATGCTCAAAACGTCGAATTTCCTGTTCCTTGGATGCTGCCTGACCTGCTGCGCTTTTCCAGCAACACATTTTCAGCTCTGATCTCCAGCATCTGCAGACCTCACTTTCTCTCCAAATCCCTTCAAACCTTCCCCTCTCCATGTACCTGCCCAAGTGTCTTTTCCATGTTGTAATTGTACTTGTTTCTACCATTTCCTCTGGAAGTCCATTCCGTCTATGCACCATCTTCTGTGGAAAATGTTGCCCCTCAGCTCCCTCTTTAAATCCTTGCTCTCTCACCCCACGTTTATGCCTCTAGCTTTGGACTCACCTACCCTTGGAAATTCACCTTACTTAGGCCCTACATTGTTTCATAAACCTTTATAAGGTCACCCCGTGGCCGCCTCTGCTCAGGAGAAATATTGACGACAATGTTACCAATATCTCCAACTCGTGTTCAATGCTCTGACCAATGAAGAAAAGTGTGCCAAATGCTGCTTTTCCCACCCTGTCCCCCTGTGATGTCACTTCCAAGGAACAATGTAATTTCACCCCTTGGTCTCTCTCTGTTCGACAACACTGCCCAAGTCCCTACCATTAACTGCATTAGTCCTCTTGGTTTGACTGAACTAAATTCAACACCTGAATTAAACTCCATCTTTCATTCCTTGACCCATTGGCCCAGTTGATTACCATCCCCTTCGAGAACTATATTCCCTGCCCACTCTTGCACTTATCTTTGTATCCACAAACATTATAACAGGGACTCTTATATTTTAGCTCAAAATGTTGATGTAAATGATGAACAACAGTGGTCCCAGCACCAATCCTCACAGCACACTGCTGGTCAGAGGCCTCCAGTCTAAACAACAACCCTCTCCCACCACCCTCTGTCTCCCACTGTCATCCCATTGTATATCCCATTGCTGGCTAGCTCTCCCTGACCCCTTGTGACCTACCTTTACTAACCAATGTATCATGCTGCACCCTAACCAAGGGTTTGCTGAAGACAGAAACAACATCTGTTGCTCTGCCTTCATCTATCTTCTTAGTCACATCTTGAACAAACTCCAGTCAAGTTTGTGAGACATGTTTTCCCACGCACAAAGCCATGCTGGCTGTTCGTAATCAGTCCATATCTTTCCAAATGCATGTAAGTCCTACCTCGCAAAATGACCTCCAACAACTGACCCACCCTGATGTCTGGTCATCAGTCTGTAGTTCCCTGGCTTCCTCTTGCAGCCTTTCTTAATTAATGACACAACATTATAATCATAGTCAGAGAGTCATACCGCATTGTTTGGTTAATGCTAACCATACTCTAAAACTGATCTCATCCCACCTGCCTGTTCCTGGATCATATCCCTTCAAACCTTTCCTATTCCTGTACTAATCCAAATATCTTTAAACATTGTAATTGTCCCCACATTCATCCCTTCCTTGGGAAGTTCATTCCACACGCATCCCACCCTCTGTGTGACAATGTGTCCCCATGTACTTTTTTTAAAAATGTGCCTTGTCTTGAAACTCCCCTGACCGTGGGAAAAGACAACTCCCATTAACTCTATCTATTCCCCTCATTATTTTATAAACTTCTATGAGGTCATCTGTCAACATTCAGGTTTCAATGAAAAAATACCAACCTATCCAGCCTTTCTTTATAACTGATACCCTCCATAACCAGCCACATCCCAGTAAATCTCATCTGAACCCTCTCCAGCTTAATAATATCCTTCCTATAACTGGGCGACCCGAACTGGGCACAGTATTCCAGAAGAGGACCAAAGGATTGAGCAATGAAAGCAAGTGTGGTAAGCAAGTTTTTTTGTTAACCATCCTGTCTCTCCATGTTGCAAACTTCAAAGAATTATGTACCTGAACCCTGAGTTCTACAACACTCCCGAAGGACCTACCATTAATTGTATAAGCCCTGCCCGTGTTTGTTGTACCAAATACATTCCCTCACATTTATTCAGATTGAACTCCATCTACAGTTTTTCAGCCATTCACACATTTCATCAGGATCCCTTTGTAATCTCAGAAAACCTTCTTCACTGTCCACAATTCCACCTTCCAGTCTACCTGCCTCTCACACATGGTACAAATATCTCTGCTAGGGGCCCTACAATGTCTTCACCAGCTTCCCACAATGTCCTGAGCTACATTTGATCAGGTCCTGGGGATTTATTTACCTTTGTGTTTTAAAACTTCCAGCACCTCCTCTTCGATAATGTGGACTCATTTCAAGACATTGGCTCATAGAGATGTACAGCATGGAAACAGATCCTTCGGACCAACTCCTGCATGACGTATCTAGTCACATTTGCCACAATTTTGCCAATATCCCTCTAAACCCTTCCTACTCATACACCCATCCACATGCCTTTTAAATGTATTTCTATCATCCTCCACTATTTCCTCGGGCAGCTTATTCCATACACTCTGCAGGAACCAATTGTCCTTTAGGTCCCTTTGAAACGTTCCCCTCGCACTTTAAAGCTATCTCCTGTCAGTTGGGAATCCCTCAGCCTGGGGAAAAGACCTTGATATTGACCCTATCAATGATCATCATGATTTTAAACACCTTTATCAGTTAACTCCTCAGCCTCCCATGTTCAAGTGAAAACAGCCCCAGCTTATTCAGGCTTTTCCCTGAAGCGCAAACCCTCCAACCCTGGCAACATCCTTGTTCATTTTTTCTGAACCCTTTCATGTTCCATAACATCCTTCCTGTGGCATTGAGACCAGAATTGCACACAGTGTTCCAATAGTAATCGGACCAAACACTGTTTAGTTCCCTGAGCTCCCCAGTCTTTATCCACAGTAAGTTCCAAAGTGAAATATTTGTTTAGAATCTTGTAATTTCACACATCGTTGGCTTCATTGATCATTAAGGATACCGGTTTTGTCCCTTGCTCTTCATTTGCTCTTAATACACTTGTAGAATCTCTTTCAGTTCTCCTTAACTTTCTCTGCCAAAGCTATCTCATGTTCCCTTTTTGCATTCCTGATTTCCATCCTAAGTGTATTTCTACAGCCCCGATGCTCCTGAGGGGATTCCCTTGAGTCAGCCAGTTATATCTGACATGTGCCCCCTTTTTTCTTGACCAGAGCCTCGAAACTCAGCCAGTGTTTCCTAATTCTGTCAGCATCGAGCTGCACACTAACAGGAACATGCTGGTGCTGAATGCTCCTTTTATCTCAGTTTTAAGATATTCCTCCTTGCCAGACTTCCCTTTACCTGCAAATAGCCTCCCCAGATCTACTTTAAAAATTCCTGTCTAATACTATCTTGCTCCATTGTATAACTTGAACTTGTGGACTAGGCCTGTCCTTTTCCATCGCAATTTTCCATCGCAATGACTGGGAGTTTCTGGAACAGGCTTAACAAATTCCTCCCATCCAAATGCTCAACACTGCAGCAGTCCCAGTCCGGGTCTGGAAAGGTTAAAATCTCCGACTGCTACAAACCTAATATTCGAACAGATATCTGAGATCGCCTGACATATTTGCTCCTCCATCTCCCATTGCCTATTGCTGTAGTACGACTGTAGCAAACTGATGACCAATTTCTATTTCTCAGTTCCACCAATATCGCTTAACTGGGCGATCCTGCATGAATACTCCCTCTAGGTACTGCTGGGATTTTTCCCCCCAATCAAAACCACCAGCTCTCCTCCTGTTTTGCCTCCTGTTCTATCCTTCCTGCAGCATCTGTCCCCTGGAACATTGAGCTGCTGGTCCTGTCCCTCCCTCAGCTGTGTTTCTGTAATACCTACAACATCCCAGTCCCATATTCCCATCCATGCTCCGGGTTCATCTGCCTTATCTGTCCGGCCCTTTGCATTGAAATAAATGCAGTTTAATTCATCAATTTTCCCTCATTGCCTGCTATGTTCTTGCCTGCCTTGTCTATTTATATTGCTCTCTTGAACATCAGTACCAACCTCAAATTTCTTTCTGGCCTTACGACTGTTTGGGGTCCCACACCCCTGCCAGATGAGTTTAAATCCTCTCGAGCAGCTCCAGCAACTCTCCCCACCAGGATATGGGTCCCCCCTCCTGCTCTCAGTTCAGGTGTCTTCCCCACCCTGTCTGCTTGTGCTGACATATTCAGACATCCAGAGATTTGTCCACCAAGGTCCTGCCCTGTCCTCCCCACCACACTCTCCCCCTTCCCCTCCTCTCGCCCTCCCTTCCCCTCCTCTCTTCTCCCCTTCCTTCCCTCCTCTCGCCCTCCCCTCTCATCCACTCTCTCGCCCTCCCGGCCTCCCCTCCCCTCCCTTCTCTCGAACTCCCCTCCCCTCCCTCGTCCTCCCGGCCCAACCCTCACCTCCCCTCTCTCGCCCTCCCCCCTCTCA
>NW_026868244.1:70199-167843 GCF_020745735.1 Hemiscyllium ocellatum
GAATCTATTTTAAATAGAAATGACATGTTCAGAATGGATTGGTCTCACCTAAACTGTAAAGCAACGAACATCTTAGCAGGGAGATTTGCTCATTCTATGTGCGGAGACATTATATTGATAAAGACGGCAAGGGGATATTCCAAATAGCTGTACAAATGGTAGGATGTTAGAGAAGTTTATGAATATGAGAAGAGCACGTCAATTAGAAAGAAAAACGAAGAGTCAAGAGTATATAAGTAATTCTGAAGCACGAAATTGCATTTATTTCAATGTAAGGAAGGGTTGGATGGGAAAGAATTTGTCAAATATGTTCACGAAAACATACTTCACCATATGCGGATGATTGTAACAGAGAAGGAGCAAAACCATGCTTTCTTTGTGGAAGAGGCAGGGCAAGTGACTGAAGTAAATGAGGGAATACTTCGGTATTGCAATCATAACTCTATTAGTTTCATAATGGTTATGGAAAAGAATAAGGCTTTCATAATATTTTTATTTAATTGGAGAACCATAAATTTTAATGGCATGGGACAAGGACTTATCAAGTTTGATTGTAGACTGTTAGCAGTAAAACCATGTATGACAAGTGGGAGGCGGGCAACAGTAGACGACGGAGTTGAGAGGCACTGTGTTCCTGTTAGAGTAAAGGGTAATGCTTGAAACGTTAAGGAGCAATGGTCAAGTACAGTTATTGAACTTTTATTCAAGAATCAAAGAAAACCTTACTTTAGATATAGACAACTTAATTCAATTTAATCTCTTAGTCAATATAAAGAGTGTATGTTATTATTTCGAGATAAATCAGAAAGCAAGAAGGAGATATGAGATAACATGGGCAGGTAAGGTTAAGGGCAATCCAAAGACATTGTGCAACTACATTAACAGCAAAAGGGTAAGGCCTCTCAAGATCATGAAGGATATCGATGTTTTGAACCCAGAAATGGGGATTAAAATCATCCCATTCCTAGTGCATCAAACAACAGCAAACACACACTATTGCTTGCCCCTCACATTCATCCAGCTTGAACTCTATCTGCTATTTGTCAGTCTATTGACCCATTTCATCAAGATCCTTTTGTATTCTTAGAAACCCTTCTTCACTGTCCCCTATGCCATCAGTTTTGCTGTCATCCGCAAACTTACGAACCATGCCTTCGATATTCTCACGCAAATCATTTACATAAATTGCAATGAAAACCTAGAGCCAACTTCCGTGGAACACTGCTTGGCACAAGCATCCAGTCAAAAAAGCAAGTGCCCACCATTACTCTCTATCTCCTGCCATTGCAACAATTGAAAGTGCTGGAGAGAAACCCAGCAGTTCAGGCAGTATCGGAGCAGAGAAAAATGGAATTAACTCTTTTTGAGTACTACACAACTTGTTCAGAACAGATTCGTCTAAGACTTGATACGTTAAATGTTTCTCTGCCCAGATCCTGCGTCATCTGTTGCATTTCTCCATCATTTTGCATTTGTATTTCAGATTTCCACTATCTCTAATATTTTGCTTTTTCGTGATTGATCTGGATGTTGGTTATATTGGACAATATGTTCCATTCCTGTTCCCATCACTTGTGCCAGTGACACATGTATTACATTGGAGTCTGTTTCTTCTTTAAGTTCTGAAAATAAATGCGCAGATCTCACCAATGTGATTTTGATGCAAAGGGCCTTTTAGAGACAGCTGCACTTGATGGACAAATAGGAATAAAATATTAATTATGACATTGCCTGCGCGTTTTATGTCTAATCTAGTCTCCTCAGTCTCTGAACATTTTCAATACATTTCTCTGAATAATTTCAGCAAAGATGTTTGCCATGCAGCCCATCATCTCTGTACCAGCTCGGTATGAGATGGATCATCATTGTTACTCTGCTGTAACTCACAGCAAACCAACACATTTTGTTATCTGTATCTGTTTTTATTTCTGAATATCCCGTGCAGATATAAACAAGATTAACAACCTGTATAACCTGTGATTAAGCAGATCTTAATATATGATATAATTCTGCACATCACGTTTAAAAATGTCCTGTTCTATTCACACTGTTGTTCAGCATTCCATGTAACAACGTTCATCTGTTATCTTGCTCTGTAAAGAGACCGCCTGTGTGACAACTCACCCAATATAAAACTGAATCTTCAATATCCAAAGATGGCTTCAGTTTTCAAAACCTCCAAAAGTAGTAGTTTGTACTCTCCAATGCGCACATACATTCGTTTACTCTAAACATGCAAACATGCACAAGTACATCCAGATTCAGTGCGTGGTACTTCCATCATTGAGTGCCTCCATTTGTCACTCAAGTCTCAACAATGCATTGGCAATCATGTGTTCAAGACCTGCCACGTGCACAATTTTCAAATTGAATGGCTATAGCAACAGGCTTCAGCTGAACAGTCTTGCAGTTTTTGCCCGCAAATTTCTCAAAAAGACTTAATTGAGTTATGATCAGTGTAAATGGTTGTCTCCGATACGTTGCTGGTAATATAAACTCTGAAATGTTGTCATAACAAAACAAAGCTCACAGTCTCTTTCTCAACTGTTAAATATTTCTACTAATGAACATTCAACTTCTTGGAGAAATATCCAATAGGTCTCTCCGTCTTCTCGTCATCTTCCTGCAAGAGCCCAACACCGAAATCCACATCATTCGCATTTAAATCCACCTTGAATGGCTTTACATAATCAGGTGTGTCTGATCGTGAGTAGTAGTTAACACATTTTTCAAATTCCGGCAAATGCCTTCTGACAGTTCTGTGTCCACTGAAACCTCTTGCCTTTCTTTAACAATTCAGTGAGTGGAGCAGTCACACTGCGAAAATAGGTACAGACATTCGATAAAATCCATTTAGTCCCAGGAGCTGCTCTGTTTGTCAACAATATGGGAAATTCCCCAATTACCTTCACTTTTAAAGCTCCTGGCATCATTTGTCTATGTCCAATAGCATGGCCAAGGAAGGTGGCTTTTGCGTTGGCAAATTGACTTTTCGCTCGGTTTACCACCAAGCCTGCCTTCCGAAGTCGATCGAACAAGTCCGATAGATGCTGTAGTGTTCCTTCCATGAGTCACTAAATATCAAAATGTCATCAATGTGCACCACAGGTTGGATAATATGGCAACCTGTTTAACGTCAGCTTTCTAGCTCTCCCTGCAATTTTGGATGATATGCAGTCGAAATGAATAGCTTTATTCCTAAGACATCATAGTGAATAAATTAGATGTGAAGTTTGAACCTTGACCTCACTCTATCTCTATTGGTAGTCTGTGTCTTTTTTAAAAAAAGGAGTAATTCCTTTTCAATTCTTTTAGCTGTGATATTGCAGCTTGGAATGGCCTGTGGAAATCTAGTCGATGCATCCAGTATTGTTAACAAATACTGGTGCCCAGCATTTTGTTTGATATCAGGGATGTAGCCAATCAATTAAGACTCTTGTAAAAAGTTCTTCAAATGCAGGAATAGTTAAGAAAGGCGCAGGTTTTATTATCACTTGTGTTTTTTTTTCCAATTCCCTGACATGTGTGACACAACTGGCAAAATTCAACTACATCATGTTGCAGTCCAGGCCAGTAAAAATGTCTGTGTTTCAGCCTGTGTTTTCCTCACTCCTAAATGACTTCTATGTGGTAGCTCATGCACCATTCACATCACCTCTTTTCTGTATCCCGTTGGCAATACGATTTGATGAACTTCTGCCCAATTATCATCTCCTTGAGTATGTGATAGTCTCCGTTTCCTCATTTGGATGCCATTTTTAGTGTAATAACACTCAGGGATACATTCAAAATTCCTAACATATGTGCTTTTTGATAAAACTGCTTTACCATTTTATCTTTCTGCTGTAACTCAATTAGTTTAAATGAACTAAAATATTTGCATGATGCCTGTTTGCTCAATTTTTTTTTCACAACTATCTGATGGAACAAAGTCTGTGGAAATGTCACTTCCGCTTCCTCATCTTTACATTTTTGATATCTCCTGTTTCAACTGGTGACATTTGGGTTTCCTTACCCACACTCAGGAAACTTCCAGGATAAGACTCCTGCATTGCTTCAGTTGTCTGCGTCTCCACTGGCTTTTCAACCAGAGTTGGCAGCACTCCTACCGGTGAATCAGCTGTATTTTTTGCAAGGATAGATTGTATTCCTGGAGCTGAGAGTTTGTCCAATACTCATACCACAATTTCTCCATACGTTTCTGGACACTCTGTCCACACTTTACATCATTATGCGCTTTTTGTCTCAAGGTGAATTCCCTTTAGTAGTACCCTTTCTGGAAATAGTCCTTCTGGAGTATATATCTCTTGATCTTTCAGCATCATGGACTAAGAGGATCCTGAGTCCAATAATATTGCATCCTCTTTACATGCTCTATGTCTGTAAACTTTCCCATTGCGGGTATATTTTCTAAGCAGATCTGCCACTTCCTCTTTTACAAATCCCTGATCAGCTTATACAGTCTGATGCAGCTTTCTAGCTTCCACTGTGTTTTCTGTTACCACTTCAACAACGCTTCCAAGCTTAGTGGCACAGTAGCACAGTGGTTAGCACTGCTGCCTTGCAGCGCTAGAGACCTGGGTTCAATTGCTGCCTCAGGCGACTCTGTGTGTGGGGTTTGCATATTCTCCCCGTATCTGCGTGGGTTTGCTCTGGTTTCCTCCCACAATCCAAAAATGTGCAGGTCAGGTGAATTGGCTACGCTAAATTGCCGGTAGGGTTAGGTGAAGGGGTAAATGTAGGAGAATGGGTCTGGGTGGATTACGCTTCGGCGGGTTGGTATGGACTTGTTGGCCGAAGGGCCTGTTTCCACACTGTAGGGAATCTAATCGAATGTTTTCCTGCATCTGTGTTTTTGTTCCCTGAACCCACCAACACAGTGTTTTCATATGACATAATTTATTGCAATGAAAACACTGGAGCTTTTTAACTTCTTTGTTTCCTTCAAGTGTTTCCTTTTTAGCCTGTGCAAAGTTATCATTATGATCTTCATTGAGATCTACATTTCCCTCCCAAGTAAGGATTTCGCTTTGCCCCAGTTTCTCACCCTCATGAACTGAAATTGATTCTAGTAGCCAAACCATGTTTTATGGACCAATTCATAATCATCAGCCACTTCGGCTGCCAGTCTTGCCGTTTTAACTCTCTGCTCTTCCAAATGTGTTTGCACTATGTCAGGTAGTGAATCTTTGAACTCTTCCAAAAAAATTGTATCTCTCAGAGCATTGTAAAGCTCTTTTCCAGCTATCAAAATTACTTTGTTTGATCCTTTCAAACTCAATATAGGTTTGACCAGGATCCCTCCTTATATTCTTGAAACGTTTCGGGAATATAAGGAGGGATCCTGGTCAAACCTATATTGGATTGCAAAAGATCAAACAAAGTAATTTTGATAGCTGGAAAAGAGCTTTAAAAATGCAGTAAACCTACGATGCTCTGAGAGATATCATTACTTTGGAGGAATTCAAAGATTCACTGCCTGACATAGTGCAAACACATTTGGAAGAGCAGAGAGTTAAAACGGCAAGACTGGCAGCTGAAGTGGCTGATGATTATGAATTGGTCCATAAAACATGGTTTGTCTCTCTCTGAAGCACAAACCCTCTCTATTTTTCTTTCTCTCCTGCTAAGCACATTCATTGTTTTTTCTTTCCTCTGCTAAATCTATTCATTCTCTTTCTTTCTCTTCTGATTTTAGCTGTAACTCAATCTGCTTCATTTCCGCTTTTAACTCAAGCTGCGTCATTTGCAATTGAAGTTTGCTCATCTCTATAGATCCTGATCGAGTTTCCAGCAAATTGGAATGCTGAGCTGCTGCTGCAATCATCTCATCTTTCCTCACGTTAGGAGGTAGCTTCAGCGCAAGCTTGTCTACTAATTCCCGCAACTTGGACTTATGTTCATTCTATTAAAAACCCCAAGGTCACTTCTTCCACCTCCAAAACATCCTTGTTTCCTGCAAGAGTCATTGCTGTCTGAAGCTCTGTGTCCCTCCAAATCAACACACGGAATAGGAGACACTAATACTTGCCACTCGCTGCCTAAATCTTGTAAATGGCCCCCTTTCTGTTATGGAACAGGCCCGACCCCACAGGACATTTTTAAGCAACTAGCCCTGACCGTAACTTTGTTATTTTTTAGAAGTTAGAGTAGAGTGGATCTTCCCAGAGTGATTTAGTTGGTCAGACTGCCGAGTTTTAAACAAATAACATGTATTTACCAAATTACCAAATGAAACACAAAAAAAAACAAAAATAGAATACCTGAATAACTAATCCTATATAAACACGACAGGCTAGCCAGACTTAAGGATCCTGTTCCAAAATACTTGCAACAATCCCAATGAGGAAACCCCTTAGCACCAAGAGTAGAATTGACACAAAGGCTTTCAGGTTATAAGGTCAGACGGACAGAAGGAGGGGGACAGCATCCAGTTCCAACAGTGACCCTGACTTAACTAACCCCAGAACTGATCAGACCTGTCCAGTTAGAGAGTTGGCCACGTCCTCTTGATTGTCCAAGTTTCTTATTAAATCCTAAAAAAACGCCTTCTGGATGAGGCATTACCTGTTAGATATAAACAAAGCGATCCCAATGAAACTTTCAAAGTTCATACATATTTGAATCTTGGTTCATTTAGACTTACTGTTAAAAAAAAGGAGAACTTAACCTTGTAAATGGACCGGTTTTGTGACAACATGCCACATATGGCTTTGAACTGGTTTCAGTAAATATAAGTCTTACAGCTTTGAAGCCAATAAAGTGTATTCAAGTGTTTGTGAGTTTACATAAAGCAAAGCTGAATCGCGTTATGTGTTGAAGGTTCAATATTGTTTCATTAGAGCTACGAGAGGAAAATCCAGACAGATCCACACTTCCTCTGGATGGTCAGGGAAAATATGCCTAGTGAGAATCTATTGGCTGGTGTTTGGTCTAGTTGAGGAGAGATCAGCACTTTAACTACATCTAGATCGCGTATTTTGTTGGTGGCTGTGTTGGGGGAGGGGCGGTGTTCAGGTGGTTACAGTATTGCAAACGGACAACACAGCAGAACCATCTAGCCTGTGTTAAGGAAACATCCATCATTCTCCCTCACAACTAACTTCACAAGAGCAATTGGTGATGGGAGATGTGACCAATAGTCAGTGATGTCAACATTCAATCAAGTCCAGTTGTTATTTGTGATCTGAAGGTACCATACTGAAAGGGGTTAACTGGATCTGTTTGTTCAGTGACTGTGATTGATGTCAGTCTCCACGGTACCTAATGATGTTGCTGGATGGTTTCCCTCTTCTATTAGTAAGGGGCTTCTTGCAGTGATTTATCCCATTGTAGCAGCAGATGCATCACCTGCAACACTAACAAGTAATCAGCAGTTGCAGAGACGGGGAGAGGAGAGGTCAGAATCTGAGAGTAGACTGGAATGTTCTAACAATGGATCAGAACCTGAGAACAGTAGACTGGAATGCTGCACCAATGACTCAGAATCTGAGAACCTTAGGATGGAATGCTGCAACAATGGACAGGAGTTTATCCTTGGGTCTTATCATTGTTTCCAGTTATTGGAACAGATTACCACTTCGGATATACGGTGTACTGCTGTTTATTCAGGCTGGTTACTATCCCATGCTCGCTATTGTTGGTGTTCCTGGTAAGTCTCCCCATCTGTATCTATTTATTAATCCCATAAGCCATGGTGAACTTCAGTGTTATTTCTGTTAACTATATTTGTCAAAGTTGGAAACTTTGTCTTCAGTCTCAAATGCAAATCCATTCATTACCACAAATTTCAAAACCGCCCATACCCCCGCCCTCACACACATCTGAGAACAAGGTTGTTCACAATCCAGAAGTACCTATTTGCCCTGACTTGATTTATATCTTCTCATTCTCTCCATCAACAAACAGACCCACCACCAGCTCCATGATATCCCCATTCCACAGCTTGACATTTGTTCAGTTGCTAAATACACCATTATACATGCCTTGGAAAATTTCAGACTTCATAGTTCCAGCTCTCTTCTAATCACTCTTTCCATTACAATGTTTCCATCATGACCTTGTTCTTGTCTCTAAAGTAACTTCATGTCAGGGACACTATATCAGAATAGTAATGTCGCTGGCCACATCATTCAATTGTGCAGGTTACTACTCTTAAGACACGGTTTCAAATCTTATCTCAGACGATGAGAGAACATAAACTCAAATGACAGAAAATAAAAGTGAATTTCACTAATATAACCCCACTAGCATTTTGTCAATATGTTTAGATATTTCGCTGATGTCCTCTGGTAAAGAAATCTAACATTATTATCTGGTCTGAGTAAAGACGACGTCACGTCCACAGCAATGTGTTTTGCTCTTTAAGGAATGGCCTCACATTAAATGACAACACTAAAGTTTGGGAAAAAAAGAATGATCAGAAGAGATCAGAAGAAATAAGAAGCGCCAGAGAATCTGAAAGGATTTGGCAGCCTCGGATCGAGATAAAAATAGAGTTGGCATTTCGAGTCTAATGACCATCCATCAGAACTGCACAAAATTGGGAAATAGTGTGATTGATGTTGGAGACAGGGACATCTGTTGTGAAGGGGAGAAGGAGGGAGTTGAACAGATAGAGAAAGAGAGAGATAGAGGGAAAGAAGCAAATAGATGGATTGTTGAGGACCAGCTGGAATGGAAATAAAAATCAAGATTAATCTTATTTATTTTTCTCCTGTTGCCATATTAACGAAAATACTGTCCATGTAAGGGATACATCAAAGTCACAGTTTGAAGTGAGTTATGTCCCTTTGTATCCCTTTCCTAAGAGTATTCATCCTTTTTAAAAATAAATCATTAATGGGATGTTGGGACAGCATGTAATTTCCTTTTCACGTTATCCTTGAGAAGCTGTTGGTGAGCTGCCTTCCTGACCACTGCAGTCTGTGGGCTGTCAGTATTCAATGCTTAGTTCCGTCTGGTTTAATTTATTTGAGAATTTATAATGAGTGATATAAGTGAGTGGTTGGGCTTGGACATTTAAAACGGCAGCCGAGAGTTAACAACATTGCTATGGATCTAGTCACATGTAACCCTGATCAGGTGAAGATGACAGATCTCATTCCTAGAAAGGCAGCAGGGTGCCAGGTAGGTTTTTCTGACAATCGTTTCATTGTTTCTTAATTCATGATATTTTATTGAACTCAAATTCCAATATTTGCTGCGGTGGGAACTGAATCTGTGCTCTGGGTCATTAACTGGGTCACTGCATTAGTAACCCGGAGATAATACAGCTAGACCATCGCCTCCTCAGCATCTCCAAACATCTCCAATGGCAGTAGTGATGTTGCCATTGGCGCAGCTGTGCTGATGTATTGTGATTTGCAAGGCAAAGGAATGATTTAGCAAAACATAACATCCTTCTCATTTTGCGTTTATGAGAAGTGAGATGATGGGAAGTGCTCTTGGTGAAAAGGAGCTGAATGCCCTTGGTCATGAGTCACTGACAAAACTCATACAGAGCAGCAAGTAATAAGCACAGTAAATTGTATAATGTTCTTCATTGAAACATGATTCAAATATAGGCGTGAAGACACCTCTCTGCAGTTGTAGAGAGATATTGAGACAGCACGTGGGGCACTGTGAACAGATTTTCTCTCCATTATAAGGAATAATCTCCTTGCCATAGCGAGACAGTGTAAAGGAGTTTGGCCAGACTAATCCCTGCAGTGATGGTACCACGAGGAGAGTGTGAAGGAAATGAGTGTTTAATCTGTAATGCTGCAAAAGATTAAAAAGTGATTGCAATTAAAATTGAGTGTTTGGAACTAGGACTCAATTATTCACAAAACAAAACAATGATAGCATGAAATACGGCATATGTTTTCCTGCAGTACATGTTTTCATATGTGTACAGATACATTGATAGGAAAGGTTTAGCAGGATGTGGGTCAAGTGCAGGGAAATGGAGTTAGCATGAATGGACATTTTGGTTGGCATAGACAAATTTGGGCTAAAGGGCTTGTCTCCCTGTTGTTAAACTCCATGACTGTCTGACAGTTTACATACTCTGTGGAGACCCCATGTTGGTTGCGGGAGAGCTGCAGATTCTGAATGAACTCTCTCCATCTCAATGTGCAGTTGGAATGAGACCCTGCACTGAGCAACATGTTGTTCACAAACATGTCAGCAGCTACACTCTGATCTTGTTGGCCATTCCCAAAAGTTTCTGATCTCCATGCCGAAGACGAGCCTGTCTTCTCGGAGATGGCAGATGCTTCCTTGCAACGTGGGACAAGCCATCCGGTGTGCTCCTCTCCATCAGCAAATTAATGTAACTGTGTGTAACTATAGCAATGGAGCCAGAAGGCACAGCATGGAGCAGTCTGTCTGTGCAGTCTCTGCTTCATTGGTTTGTCGTGTTGCAGCATCAATGACATTGTCCTATTTCAGTGTAACAGTTTGGAGGTACTGAATGGTTCCTTCTTTTTGTGTGTCAGCGTCTCGATGATGTTGCATGTTCTCCACCTCATCCCAGAGAAGAGGTTCATTATTGCGTGACTCATGGTAGCTGCTAACCAGCGTGTTGCGCTGGCTCGACTCCTTATCGTCCTGTGTAATAATAGACAAACAGGAGGCTGGAGAATACAACAAGCCAGGCAGCATCAGGAGGTGGAGAAGTCAATATTTCCGGTATAACCGTTCTTCAGGATTGGGGGTGGGGGTGGGGGAGCTTCAGGTAAAGAGAGAAGGAAATGGTCGCGGCTGGGGAGAGCAGGGGAAGGGGAATTGAAACGGGTGGTGACTGGGAGCTCACGTCCGTCCCTTTGGGCTCGGCTGTGATGGTTGGGAAAATGTGTCCTTAGTTTATGGTTGGTCTCCCCAATGTAGAGAAGACCACACCGGATGTACCTGATACAGTACACTAGGTTGGAAGGGAGGCAGGTGAATCTCTGTTTCACCTGGAAGGGTCTGGTTGGGGGCGCTGGATGGAGGTGAGGGAGATTGGGTACCAACAGGTGATGCATCGTTTCCGTTTGCAGGGGCAGTTGTCAGTGGGGATTGGAGGGTTTGGTGGGGAGTGTGGCACGAACCAAAGATGAATGAAGGGAATGGTTCTTGTGGAAGATGTGCCAGGTCTTGGGATCCAAACCAGTTTACTGTAACTGGTGCTCCCGATGTCGTCTTCTCTACATCGGCGATCCCAAGCGTACACTAAGGGGATGTTTTGCCAAGCATCTCAGCTGGGCCCGTAAGGGCTGTGCTGACCTCCCAGTCACTGCCTATTTCAATTCCCCCTCCCACGCCCTTTCCAACGTGGCTATCCTTGACTTCCTCCATTGACACAATGAAACAAATCGCAAATTGGAGTAACAACACTTCATCCTCTGCCTGGTCAGCCTACAGCCCGGGGACGCAACATTGAGTTCTCCAATTTCAAATAACCTCCCCTCCAATCCACTAAAACCATTCCCAGCCCCTCCTCCTCCCTTCCATTCCACTGATCAGCCCTTCTTCCATCTCCCAACTCGATTCATTCCTCCCATCGACCAACCCAGTCATAACCTCTACTTTTTTCACCTATCCCCTGTACCTGGACGATTGTGTACATGGTTGGTGAGACTGTACCTGGAGTATTGTGTACAGTTTGGTGACCTAATCTGAGAAAAAATAGGCTGACCACAGAGGACGTGCAATGGACATTTGTCAGATTCGTCCTTCAGATGGTGAGATTTTCTGATGCAGAAACTCGGCCTGTGTTCTCTAGGATTTCAAAGAATGAGAGGTAATCGCAGTGAAATTTCGAAAATTCACTAAACATATGACAAGGTGGAAATAAACAGGATGTTTCTCTGGCTGTCTACTCTACATTTAGGGTAAATAATGGCAGGAGAAGGGACAGGCCATTTAAGACCGTAATAAGGAGCAAATTCTTCACTCGGGGAGGACTGACTAATACAGGGGCATGGAAATCTGCTGGCAGGCAAGTTTAGGGAGATTCCCCAGGTATTCAGCAAGTGTGTCAAGTGGAACAGAATAACCAGGCAATAGGTAGGAGTCATTAGTGACTTGCCAAGTTGCGTCTAAATCAATTTTAGTGGTAGGAGACAGAGGGTGGTGGTAGAAAACTGTTTGTGCGACTGGAGGCCGGTGTCCAACGGTGTAGGATGGGGAGCAGTGTTGTGTTCCTTATTATTTGTAATTCGGAGGTGCCAATTATGGACTGGGGTGTCCAAAGTTAAAAATCAAACAACACAAGGTTTATTCGGAGGCACAAGCTTTCAAAGTGCCCAACCACCTGATGAAGAAGCAACGCTCCGAAAGCTAGTGCCTCCGAATAAACCTGTTGGGCTATAACCTGGTGTTATTTGATCTATAATCATATGAATTGTAATATTCATAAGTGGTGAATCTAACTAAGTTTGTGTTTGATACAACGAATGACCGGTTGGTTGGCAGTGAGGAGGAAGGTTTTATATTGCAAGAAGATGCAGATGGAATGGACAGGTCAATGAGAGATGGAATGTAACCCTGATAAATATGACATTATGAACTTTGGAGGAAGGAAGCAGACAGCGGAATACTCAGTGAATGGCAGCACACTAGGGAGCTCAGAGGGAACTTCTCCACACATCCCTGAATGTGACTGGACAGGATACTACACAAGTTGAGAAAGCAAAGGGGAGCGTAAGCATGGCCTTTATTCATCGAGGCACACATTATAAGAGCTATGCAGAACTTTGTTTAGGCTAAGATGGAATACTTTGTGTAGCTCTGGGAGCCACATTACAGGAAGGATGCCATTGCACAGGAAGGGGTTGCAGAGGAGATTCACCAGGGTGTTCCCTGGGATGGAGCATATCAGCTATGGAGTGAGGCTGGATAAGATCGGGTTATTTACATTGGAGCAGAGAAGGCTGAGGGGGACGTGATTCAGAAGGAAAGATTATGAGGGATATGGACAGGCTGGATAGACAGCAGCTGTTCCTTTTAGTCAGAGGGAGAAGAACAAGGGGGAGCACATTCTTAAAGTAAAGGGTTTGGGATTTAGAGGGGACTTGATGACCATTTTTCAACCAGATGGTTTTGAGGTCTGGAATGCACTACCAAAGAGGGGCTTGCCAGGGGTAATCTCACATCTGTTACAAAGTTCTTGGATGACCTCTTGAAGTGTCATAATATTCGTGTAGAAAAGTGAGACTAATGTAGACGGTGCTGCATTTCTGATGAGTGCATGGTTGTGCAAGGTCAATCATTGAGAAGCTTACGACAGGAATTGATGGGTTTCAGAACACTCTATAGGGTAATAAGAGGGAACTTGTAACTGTTTCAAAAAGTACGCCAATGGCAAAATTAAGGGAAATCAACGTGCAGATTCGTTATAGTCTGAAACCAGAGAATGGAGAATGGAGAAGAGGGAAATGGCAGAACAATGCAGAAAATATTTCAGTTATGTCATCACAGAAGAAAACAAAACAAAAAAAAATCTTCCCAGCAATACAAGGAAAGCTTAATCTGGTGAGAGAGAAAAAGGGAGTAGAAAACAATTAGCAAATAAACGTTATGGAGACAGTACTTTAACGGAAAGTAATGGGAATGAGACAAAGGCAACAGAGATTTATCAAATGGGAATCATATTTGAGAGACTGACTTTCAGCAAAACTATGGAGAAGCAATTAATGCAATACGATTGGATTTTCAGAAAGATTTTTGATAAAGCCCCAAGCCTACTATGCAAATTCGAATCCTATTAGACTGGGGCTAACAGAAGGGCATAGTTTTACAATGTGAGAGCTACAGGAAACAGTGAGTAGGAATAAATCTTTTTTTTAACAGCAGAGGACTCGGGGGTATAGCAGGATTCAGTGTTTGGGCTCTTGATATTTCAAATACACACCAAACTTTTGTTCGAGGGAATCAAATGCAATATTTCCAAGCCTGCTAATGGCACTAATCGATGTCGGATTATGAGTGGGTGAGGAGGATGTAAAAGGTGTCTGAGGCAAGTGGTGTGTCTGTGCGAATACGGGGCAATGAAGAGTAATGTGGGTGGATGTGACGTTGTACCCTTTGATGCGAAAAAAGAATGGTAGCCTACCAGTTGAAAAGGTTGGAAAATGTTAAGATATAAAGGGACTTACGATTCTTTTTGTTTCATTCTTCACCGACCTCCGCCGTCTATACAGGGCAGTGAGTTCTGAAGCCAGAAGAAATACTGGGAATGGCATCGGGATACTTACCAATGTACATAGACCTACCAGATGGGTAGCTGTAACACTGAAAAGGATTTGGATCTCCCAGTACACTAGTCACTGAAAGTATTTTTTTGCAGGAACAGAAAACAGTTAGGAAATTAAATGGGGTGTTGGACCTTCATTGCAGGGGGATTTGTGTCCAGGTGTCAGGGTGTTTTATTGCAGCTGTACAGACGCTTGATGAGACCCCATCTCGAACATTGTGCTGTATTGTGTGCAGTTTTGGTCTCCTTACCTAATAAAGGACAATGCTGACATTGCGGGAGAACAGTGAAGGATGACCAGACTGATCTCTGAGATGACAGGCTTGTTGTGGGAGCACAGTTTGGGTCGACTGAACCTATGTGCTTTAGCAAAATGAGTGGATACCTCAGTGAAGTATATCAAACTCTGACAGGGTGAGACAGATTACAAGCAGTGATGATAATTTTGGAGCCATTTCAGAGATCGTTGAAGAGTTTATCACATGTTTGTGCGTCTGGAGTCACTTTTATGCCAGACCTGGAAAGCACAGGAGATTTACTTCCTGAAAGTACATTGGGGATGTAAACTGATGTGTACAATCGACATTGGCTTCAGGGTAACTATTACTCACACCAGATTTTATATATCAATATTTTATTAATTGTTGTTTAACTTCCACCAGCTGCCAGAGCATTATCGTTGTCTCGATTAGTAATCCAATGACATTTCCACAACAGCACCATCTCCACATGGGGACCTATCAGAAACCACACTGAGCAGGATATTTCTGTGCTGCTTGACAGCTCTGTCAAAAAGAACTCACACCAATTTGACTGTCGTAATGGGACTGAGGGGGTGGCAATTGGTCAGATTGTAATTACTCCCGTTTTAGGGAACGGGATTTAGCTGAGTAATTTTCAACATTGCCAGGGAGATGTCAGAGTTGGAGCTGGAATGAAACAGCGTCCCCGGGGACACGGCTTGTTGTGCAGCATAAGTCTTCAGTCCTATTGCAGGAATGGGGTCAGGGCCCATTGTCTTTGTTTTATCTACTGTGTTCAGCTGTTTCTTCATGTCACGTGCAGCGAATCGAATTGTTTGATGACTGGCATCTGTGGTTCTGTGGGCATCATGGCGAGGGTGAGGTAGATAATCCACTCAACACTTCTGGGTGACGATGTTGCAGATATTACATCCTTGTCTTTTACACTGAGGCTGCAGCGTTCTTCCGTTATTTCGGAGGGGGATGTTTGTGGAGCCCTTTCCTGCGTCGTTTGTTTAATCATCCATCGCCATTTGTGACTAAATGTGGCAGGACTGCAGAGCTTCAATCAGATCTGTTGGTCAAGTGCAGTAGCTTTAATGGTTAGCATCAGATTTAGGTTCATGTGGTTCTGAGCCCGACATGTTCACCCACACTCGTCACTGAGCCATTGGTCGTGTTGATGGTAATGGCAGACTGAAAGATTATCATGGGCAAAAAGGTTACAGGTTGTGGTTGAATGCAAGTCTGCTTCTCCTGCTGCTGTGATCTACAGCATTACATGAAAACGCAGTTTTGAGCTGCAACATCTGCAATGCAATTCTGTATGTTCCCCAGTTCACATCGAGACCCATTCGCCCATCAGTGACCAACCCTGGTATCTGATGTAGAAATACTTCCATTGTCTAAAATTATCATTCTGCTGAGGGTCTGTCCCCGGGTCATTCTTTCAATCTGACACATTCCACAAAAGCATTAACTGATTTTAATTCAACTGTATATTTCATCTGAATCTTTTTCCTTCATTAATACCATCTTCGGTCTTAAAGTGAATGTGTTTACCTCTGTTTCTCTCCCTGACCATGATTAAGAGCGTTGTAGTGTCAGTGAAGCCAGCTTTATGTCGTTCCAGAGCCAATGAATTCTCTGGACTCCCCATAATCTCCACCACATTGTATGTTTTTTTCTTTTGGTTTGATGCTGTCCCCGACTTGCCTTATCATTCATGGCTGCCTTGTCCTTGCATGAGTATGTTTCATCTTCTTTCGGATGAATTTCATTATGTTCCGAATTATCCCCAGAAACTCCTGCCATTGCTGCTCCATGGTCTTCACTGCTCGGCTTCCCTTCCAATTAAACAGGAGAGTCGACGTTTTGGGCATGAGTCCTTCTTCAGGATTCCTTGCATGGGATTTCTTTTTGTGGAGTCCCATGCAAGGACTGCACAAAACACTACATAGGACAAACAGGAAGACAGCTAACAACCTGCATCCATGAACACCAACTAGCCACGAAACGACACGACCAGCTATCCCTAGTAGCCATACACTCAGATGACAAACAACACGAATTCGATTGGGACAACACCACTATTAAAGGGCAGGCCAAACAGAGAACAGCCAGGGAATTCCTAGAGGCATGGCACTCATCCACAAATTCTATCAACAGATATATCGACCGAGATCCTACATACCGGCCACTGCAGCGGACAGCAACTGACAACCGGAAGCGGCAGATTCAAACCAGTATAAATGCCAGAAGAATCAGCAGAGAAGCACTTCACAGGAGGCTCGCAAGCACTGAAGATGTCACCTAGAAAGGGGACGAAACGTTTGCAACAAAAAAACCCCAGCTCGGCGAACAGAACCACAACAACGAGCACCCGAGCTACAAATCTTCTCACAAACTTTGAGCTATGTGGAACTTAGGTTCGTCCAAGATGGAATGCTGTGTGTAATTCTCGGAGCCAAATTACAGGAAGGATGTGATTATACTAGAGGGGGTGAAGAGGAGATTCAGCAGGATGTTCTCTGGGATGGAGCGTATCAGTAATGGAGACAGGTTGGATAAACTCGGGTTGTTTACTTTGGACAGAGAAAGCTGAGGCGGTTGTGATTCGGAAGGATAAGATTACGTGGGGCTTGGACAGGATGGATAGACAGCAGCTGTTCCTTTTAGGCAAAGGTGAAGAACAAGGGAGCACACTATAAAGTGAAGGGTTTGAGGTTTCAGGAAGATTTTAAGATTGATTTTCATCCAGAGGATGTTGGGGTCTGGAATGCACTTCCTGAAAAGGCAGTTGGTACAGCTAATCTCACATCCATTAAAAATACATTGTCATGCACGTGAAGTGGAATAACATTCATGTCTATGGGGTTCACGTAGGGAAGTGAAACTAATGTAGTTCGCGCTGTATTTCTGACGATACAGAGTCTGTGCTCCTATGATTGTATCACTGTGGAAGGTCAATCATTGAGCATCTTAAGATAGGAATTGATGGGTTTCTGAAGAGTGTATTAACAAGTGTTGCAACAGTGAAGTTGAAAAAGAGAATGCAGAATGGAGAACAGGGAAATGACAGAACTATAGAGCAAATGTTAAAGTTATGTCTTCACAGAAGAAAACAAAACAAAAAAGAAATCTTTCCAGCAAAACTAGGAAACTTTAGTCTGGTGGGAAAAAAAGGAATAGAATGAAATTAGCAACGAAGGAGTTGCAGAGAAAGTAATGGGAATAAAGTAATGGGCAAAGGGAAAGTCAGCAGAAACATATGAAATGGGAATCATATTTCAGAAAATGACTTGCAAAATTATGGAGAAGCAATCAATACAATACGATTGAGTTTTCAGGAAGGTTACTGATCAAGCCCCAAGCCTACAATACAAATTCTAATCTTATGGGATAGCGACTCACATGTGGACATGGTTTTCGAATGGGAGAGCTTACAGGAAGCAGGGAGAAAGAATACAACATTTTTTGAGTGGAAGGCCTGTGTGATATAGCAGGAATCGGGCTTTGGCTTACAGCTATTCCCAATACACACCATTTTTTTAGTTAAGTGAATCAAATGCAATATTTCCAATTCTGCTGATGATACTAAATCATTTTGGGTTGTGAGTGGGTGAGCAGGATGTAAAAAAGCTCCAACGTGTTTGAGACAAACAGAGTGACTGGGCCAATATGTGGCAGATGGAGAGCAATGGGGGAAGATGTGACTTTGAGCACTATGGTTGGAAAAACAGAACGGCAGCTTACCATTTGAAAAGGGAGGTTTTTTTTGAAAAAATGTTGATCAAAAAGAAACTTACACTGCATTTTTGTTTTCTTCTTTCAGACCTCTGCGCTCCATGCAGGGCAGTGAGTTATGAAGCCAGAAGTCAATACTGGGAATGGCATTGACATACTGACCAGTGTACATAGACCCACCAAGTGGGGAACTGTAACATTGTAGAGGATCTGGATCTCCCCGTGCACCAGTAAGTGAAAGCAATATTGCAGGAACAGAAAATAGTTAGGAAGATAAATGGGATGTTGATCTTCATTTCAAGGAGATTTGAGTCCAGCAGTAAGGGTGACTTGCTGCCGCTGTACAGGGCCTTAATGAGAACACATCTCGAACATTGTGCAATATTGAGCGCAGTTTTGGTCTCATTACCTAATAAAGGATAAACCTGACATTGAGGGAGAGCAATGAAGGATAACAACACTGATCTCTAGGATGACGGCCTTATTGTGGGAGCAAAGTTTGGGGCGACTGGGCATGTATTCCATGGGCTTCAGGAAAATAAGTGAAATATATAAAACTTTGACAGGGCGAGACAGATTGAAAGCAGGGATGATAATTCCCCTGGCTGGGATGTCTAAAACAAGGGGCCACAGTATTAAGTCCAGACAGGTCACTCTGCATTGAGATGAGAATAAATATCTGCACTCAGAGACTGGTGAACCTGGGGAACTCTCTCCTAGATCAGGCTGTGGAAGCCAAGGCACTGAATATACGTAAGGATTTCTAGACACTATAAAGGGATAGGAGAGGGCAGGAGTGGTGTGAAGATAGGGGATCAGATATCATTACAGGTTGTTCTCCAATAACGTGGCAGCTGTGTTCCTGTGCAACACTGTTGTAGAAAACCTTGCAATATTAATAATAGGGCCTGTGGGAAAAGATGGTGGACAGGCGAATCCATGGAATATCAATAAAAGCCAAAAACTAAATTTAATCTAACACACACACACACTAACACAGTCTAAGTAAATCCTCAAAGCATATAATGTAAAGAAATAGCGCAATAAATGTAACACTTTCCTACTATAGTCACTGACTACAGCACTGTACCTTTCACCAAGCTCTTCACCAGAAAGCACGAGGGGCTGACTGACCACTTAATACAGATGGAGAATTCTAGTTCTCCCCAAAAAAAACCCTGATTTGAAGTAAAGTTCCTTCTAAATGTAGATTAAGGTTAAAGGCTTGCAGAGCGTATTGAATTCCTGTTTTAGCCGAACACACTGAGGGTGCATTTTGCAGACAGAGGATCCTGAGGCCAGGTTTTGCTGTTCAGCTGGTGTCAGCCAAGAAATCACGGAACAGAGCTTGAGTTTAAAAAAAAGATGCACAATTCACGAATTGTTTGCAGCCAAATTGTGTTTAATAAACATGTGTTTATCAGAGAACTGTCTGCATATTTAATGGAGGAGCAAAATTGATGGACAGAAAGGATCGCAGTAATGTTTATTTTATATGTCCCGATGTTTTCACATACGAAGTGATATAAGCACTGTGTGGGAAAAAATACATTGAGGAGATTTTCTCGATGAGCTAGAATGGAGAAGGCTCAATGTGTCGAATGGCCTGCTCGTTTCCCTGTGCATCTGCAGTAAAGCTGACCACGTGATGCCGATGTGGAATTCCAGTTCTCCCTGAACAAGCTTCCCCTCACAAACTTTCAAACATTAGGAAGGCAGCATCTGTCCAGAGGATAGGACTGTGTTTCGCATTCCCTTTTCCGAAAACAAGCTAGCGCTGGTTGTGTGGTCTGGGTTTATCCTTTAAGACCTCAGAGCCGTTTCAAGCTATTGAGTGCCTTCCTTGACCAATTTAGAGACCATCAAAGAGCTTATCACTTACCTGTGCGTCTGCAGTCACTGTTAGGCCAGACCAGGAAAGCACGGGAGAAACTTCCTGAAAGTACATTAGGGAAGGAAATTGGTGTTTAAAATCAACATTGGCTTCAAGGTCACTGTTACTGACACCAAATTTTACATCTCAATATTTTACTAATGGCTTTTAACTACCATCAGCTGCTAGAGCATTATCCTGGTCTGGATTAATAATCCAGTGACATTTACACAACGGCACCAACTCCACATGAGCACATATCAGAAACCACACTGAGCAGAGTATATTTGTGCTGCTTGAAAGCTCTGTCAAAAAGAACTCCCACCAATTTGCCTGTCGTGATGAGACTGAGGGGATGTTAAATGCTCAAATTGTAATTATTATCCTCTTAGGGGACTGGACATAGTTGAGTAACTTTCCACATTGCCAGGGAGATGTCAGAGTTGGAGCTGGAATGAAACAGCTTTCCCAGGGACACGGCTTGTTGTGCAGCACAAGTCTTCAGTCCTATTACAGGAATGTGGTCAGGGCCCATGGCCTTTGTGGTAGCTACTGTGTTCAGCTGTTTCTTCATGTCACGAATTGAATTAAGACTGGCATCTGTGATTCTGTGGGAATCATGATGACTCAACATTTCTGGCTGAGGATGGTGCAGAGAATACATACTTGTCTTTTACACCGATGGTCAGGGCTTTTCCATTATTTAGGATGGGAGTATTTGTGGAGTCCTCTCCTCCACTAAGTTGTTTAATGATCCATGGACACTTATGCCTGGATATAGCAGGACTGCAGAGTTTAGATCTGGTCCGTTAGTTTTGCTATAACTTTTCCCTCTTGATCAGTTGTTAGTTCTGCTGGTTAGAATGCAACCGGTCAAGTACCATAGTTTTATTTGATTGTTATCAGGTTTAGGCATACATGGTTCTGACCCTGGCATGTTCACCGACACTTGTCATTGAACCATCGATCAGTTTATGTTAATGGTAGCCTGATGAATTATCTCTGGAAAAAATATAGATTGTGGTTGAATATAATTCTGTTGTTGCTGTGATCTACAGGACCACATGATAACTCAGTTGAGCTGTAATATCTGCATTTTCAATTCAAGTCGCTGCCCCCGCAACCCCCCCCCCCCCCCCCCCAGTTCACATCGAGACCCATTCACCCATTAGCCCTGTACTCAGTGAGCTAACCTGATTTCTGATGTGGTAACACGTCCATTTTCGTATTTACATTCTGCTCAGGGTGTCTTCATAGTGTCACGCCTCCAATCTGTTGCATTCCTCAAGTACTTTAACATATTCATCTGAATCTTTTCCATTCCTGTAAGCCATCATCTGTATTTGAAGTGAATGTGTTTCCCTCTGTTTCTCTCCCTGACCCTGATTAAGAGCTTTGTCGTGTCAGTGAAGCCAGCTGTATGCTATTTCAGAGCCAATGAATGTGTGCACCTGGTGTCATCGGTCAGTCCACAATGTGTGGCGTTCCGTGTTTGACAGGGCGTTTGGGCAGCTTTGACACGTCTTTGGAACTTATTCAAAAACAGCCATTGCTGAAGAAACTTAGCAGGTCGGCAGTATCTTCTGGAGTGAAAGCGGAGTTACTCTTTCTGGTCCAGTGACCCTTCTACAAAGCTCACAGATTCTCCAGAAATATTTCCAGTATCCACAGTTATTTGTTTAATTGAAAAGTTGTTCTGTACCTCTTCATTTCTGGAGAAACTCAGCAGGTCTGGCAACATCTACAGAGACAAAGAAACAGAATTAGTGTTTCAATCCCAATATGACACTTCTTCAGAATTGAAAAGGATTGGAAAATGGGTTTTTAATCTCTTGAGAGAGGTGTGGATGGGTGGCATGGAAAGAGGGCGGGGCAAAATATATATAGTTTTTTTTAGCAGTAGTGTACTAGAAGATGATGTAAATGGGTTGAATTTAAGATGTGAATGGGAGAAAGGATTTCTCTCTATTTTGTGCAAGATAAAGAAGACACAGCCACACAATGTCATGGGTGGATGAGGAGGGAGAATTTTGACCATGTGGAATTATATAGATCTGGCCAGAGATACGTTTTCACTGTAGAGATGATCTCCCCCTTCAGACAAAAAAATTCAGGTGTTTTACTTCTTATTGCCGCTCGTAAGATTTTCATGCTGCCTTAATGTTTTAACATGGAGAAAAACAAACCACAGTATGAAGTTTGTGGCTGATTGTTGTTTACCTGACATTTTTAATATTGTTTCAAATTTACACTGCTGTTTTTTTAATATAATGCTTGTTCTTGAAGTTAGAATCAGATGGATTGTTGGAGGTTGAGAGATGATATAATAGAAGTTAATAAAATCATGGGAGGTATGGCTACTGTGAATAGCCAAGGTCTATTCCACAGGAGAAAGGAGTTCAAACATAGAGGACATAGCTTTAAGGCGAAAGGAGGAAAATTTAAAAGGGACGAAAGGGCAACTTTTTCACACAGAGGGTGGTGTGGGTATGGAATGAGCTATCAGATGAAGAGTGGAGGTTGTGAGTACAACTACATATGGCCAAACATATGAATGGGAAATATTTAGAGGCATATGGGCCAAATGAAAGCAGATGGGACTAGTTTAGTTTGGAAAACCTGGTCAGCATGGACAGGTTGGATCAAAGGGTCTATTTGTGAGCTATATGACTGTATGAATCCAGAAAGCGAGGGAAAGGGAAGGAAAGATATTATGCAAGTAAACTGGCAAGATTATATATATATATATATATATATATATATAGAAACAAGCATTCGAGCTTTTCCGAGCATGAATGAAGACGTTCAACATGAGTGTGTGACCTTTGGAGAAATGACATCGGGAAAGTACGCTTAGATTATTTGGAGGGTGCGACTGGGGAACTGGCGAGAGAAAACAGGCAGATAATTTGCACCAGTATTTTGCAACATTCACCACAGGGGAATGCAGTGTAGGTATTTCAATGATATTAACAAATTGGTAACAGAAGGCAAGTGTTTATAACAAAAGGAACCGGTTTTTATCAGACAGATAAGATTAAGGGTAGACAGATCAGCAGTAATTCATAGCTGGTTTTAAAAGAAGTGTTCATAGAGTGATTAGCGGCACTGTGTGTAATATTCCATAACTCTCTGGATTACAGGAGTGTTTCAGCGAAACTGGAGAGCCTCCAATGTGGTGCCTATCCTCAAGAAAGGAGTGAGACAGAAAGCAGGAACCATTTACCTAACCCTTATTGCTGGGAATCTGCAAGAGTCTATTATTAAGGAAGGAGTGCAGGGCATTTAGAAAAGCTTCACGCAGAGTCAGCATGGTTTGTGAAATGGAAACTATATTTTGTCTGTAAAATCATGCAAAGCTTTTCTCGAGATCCCTGAGAATGTAACAAGCGGACTTAATAAAGGGGAACTGATAGACACAAGGCTTTCCAGAGAGTTTACAAAGTAAAGTTTCTTGCACAAGATAGGAGCTCACAGTACGATGAATACAGTATTAGCATGGAATGATGATTAGTTAAAACTTAGAAATCGGAGTCAGGATTAATTGGATCTTTATGATAAAGTGTATCTACTGAAGTACCACAAATATGAATCCGATGATATCAGTTATTTACAATCTATACTGATAGCCTGACGGCGAGTGCAATATACATCCGAGTTTGTGGATGATACTGAGAACCAAAAGGCAGGCTGTTATTTAATGAAAAGGACTCCCCAAAAAGGAACAATACAAAAGGATTGGAGTGTTCAGTGTAGGAAACACAAGGTCAACATGCTGAAGCAGCAAGAAACTAGGTTGGCACATTAGACGGGTTCCTCGGAAGAAATGGTTAAATTAATGAGAACATCTCAAATGGTGAGGCGATTAGTCATGCAGTTGAAATGAATGAGCATGATATTACTGAAATGTACAAGTTAGAGAAGGGACTTGACAAGGGACATAATGCAGAATAAGGGAGATCAATTTCAAACTGAGATACAAAAAAAATTCTTCTTTCAGAAGGTAATGAATGTCTGGAATTTCCTAACCCAGAGAGTTGTGGAGGCTGGGACACTGAATGTATTTACAGACGGGGTGGATAGGTTTTTGACATGTCAGTGAGTTGAGGGGTACAAGGGTTATCCGTAGAGTAGATCAGCCATGATCTAATTGAATGACAGTGCAGGCTTGACGGGCCGAATGGCCTACTCCTGTTCGCATTTCTTACATTCTCATGCTATTCCTTTGGAAAGTAACTGTTTGTTTTCCCGGCAGTCGTGTTGTACAATGTTGTATTCATGGAGAGCAGAAGAATTGTTTAAGTTAACCCTGGATAGGGTATGGGGGCGGTATTCACATGAAATCTGTGTCTGTAGCATGACGCCCAACTGGATCAGAAGTTACAGAGTGGGGAAGCCTGGAAACAGGGATTGGGGGTGGGGACACTTCTTGTCCAGCCTGGATTTTCCAAGTACATTTCCGACACTGAACCTAACCACCGGACTGGCCTGGATCTGCCCCTGTGTAGCAGGTCCGAAGGGATTAATGGAACATCAGAACAAAGGGCTGAGGAACACGAATGGCCCATTCGGCCCTTTGACACTACTCCACCAGTAAATAAGGTCATGGCTCATCTCATCGTGGTCCCAGCTGCACTTTTCTCCCAATGCACTATTATCCCTGATTTACCTGTCTATGGAAAATCAGACAAAGCCAGCCAGCCTTGCTCGAACATAAAGATTATAAACCTCTGGGAAGAGAATTCCCACTTGAAAGAAATCCCACGTTGTGAACTGCTCCTCATTCCTGCTCTGACTGAGGTTGCAGGTTGTCCCTGTTTCCTTTTCTAGTCCCACTCCAGCTTGGTGATATGGCCGATGATAAAGGTCTCAGACTGAGTCAGGTTCAGATAAAGGAATAAGTCAGGCAGATTTCTTCAATCAGCCACAGGTAACGAATCGTACTAACAGAGAAGCATGGTGGACATGTGGATAATATGTCTGCCTCACATCACCAAGTAGCTGGATTCAACTCCAACCTCACGCAACTCTCTGAGTGAAGTTTGAACATTCTCCCCGTGTCTGTGTGGGTTTCCTCACAATGCTCCAGTTTCCTCCCACAGTCCAAAGATGTGCAGCTTAGGGTGGATTCGGCATGTGAGATTGCCCATATTGCCCAGGGATGTGTGGGTTATTCATGGAAAATATAAGATTACATGGATGGGGTAGGGAGACAGGTCTGAGTGGGATGCAGCTCAGTGGTTCGGTTTGGATTCAATGGGCAGAATTTCCTATATACACACTGTACACATTCTATGACAATGACAACAAGTTCGGACTATACAAACACCCAGTTGGTATCTACCTGATCCATTCTCCTGAAAGTCTAGCATGTTTCAATAAGATCAGCTCTAATTCCAAGGGTAACCTGTTAAAGGCTCCGTAATATAAGGCTTACAAAGCCATGCAATCTGTTCAGTCTAAAATCAGCAATTAATAATAATTATTAAAATAAATAATAAAAATCAATAATAAATAATAATAATATGACATTTTCAGGGGAGAATAAACTATCCATGATATGTTTTATTGGATCTTGCATCATGGGTGAAGGGCAGACTAGATTTTGTACCTGTGTCTTTCAACTGTGTTGACAACAAGTAAGTGTGGCATGGTGGCTCACTGCTGCCTCGCAGTCCCATGGATCTGGGCTCGATTCCAGCTTCGGGAGACTCTCTGTGTGGAGTTTGCACATTCTCCCTGTGTTTGTGTGGGTTTCCTCCGGGTGCTCCATTTTCCTTCCACAATCTAAAGATGTACAGGTTAAGTGAATTAGCCATGCTAAGTTACCCATAGTGTTATATGCATTCGTCAGGGGTAAATATAGGGTCGAGGAATGAGACTGGGTTGGTTACTGTTTGGAGGGTCGGTGTGACCTTGTTGGGCCAAACGCCTGTTTCCATACTGTGGTGAATCTGAAAAAAAAATTCTAATCAAATGCTGTCATTCCAAATGCATGTACATCTAGCCCTCAGATTTTTCTCAAGTAACCTACGCACTACAGATGTTAGACTTCCTGGCCTATAGTTCCCAGATTTTTCTTTGCTTCCCTTCCTGAATAATGGCACGTTTGCTACCCTCCAATATTCTAGACCCTAACCTGTGGCTAACGATGATGCAATATTATCACCCAGGTCCCTGTAGTTTCTTTGGTAGCCTCTTGCAGTGTTCTTGGATGCATCTGTTTAGGACCAGGAGATTTATCCACCTTCATACATTCTAATGCATCCAACATGTCTTCTCCTGTGATATTGACTCAATCCAAGATAACATCATGACCTTTCTTAAGCTCCCAAGTCTTCATGTGTTTCTCCACGGTAAAGACAGAGGAGAAATATTCATTGAGAAGCTCGCAAATCTCCTACGGTTCCAGACATGCTGTCCACTTTGGACCTTGAGGGGTCATATTCTTATTTAGTTATTCCTTTTAATTTAATATACTTAAAGAACGTCTTTGGACTCACCTTAATCTTCTCATGCAAGGCTTTCTTGTGCTCCCTTTTCACCCTTCTGATTTCCATCTTCAGTAAACTCCTGCATCCCCTGCACACCGCCACGATTCCCTTGATCCCAGCTGCATGGATTTGAGCCACGCCTCCATTTTGCTGGTCAAAGCCTCAATATCCCCTGACATCCAGGGTTCCCTATTCCCCCAAACTTGTCTTTTACCCTCACAGGAACATACAGACCTTGAATTGTAGACATTTCACTTTTAAAATCCTCCCACTTGCCAGAAGTCCTTTCAACTGCAAGCAAGCTCATCCAGCCAACCCCTACAAGTTCCTGTCTAACTCCACCAACTCCCATTCCTAGACGTGATAGTACAGAGAACACCGAACGGAGAATTCACCACAAGGGTACACAGGAAAACAACACACACAGACCAAGTCCTAAACTATGAAAGTAACCACCCCAACACACACAAACGAAGCTGCATCAGGACACTATTCAAAAGAGCCACAACACACTGCAGTCCACCAGAACTGCGAAAGAGGAAGAGGAACACCTATACAAGGTATTCGCCAAAAATGGATACCTGCGCAACTTTATCAACAGATGCCTAAGAGATAGACCACGGAACGAGGACATGCCACAACCAAAAGGACTAACCACACTACCATACACCAGGAGCGTTTCAGAACTGACAGCCAGACTACTGCGACCCTTAGGACTCATAACGGCACACAAACCAACAGCCACGCTCAGACAACAACTTACTAGAACAAAGGAGCCGATACCCAACATGAGCAAAACTAATGTAGTTTACAAAATACCATGCAAGGACTGCCCAAAACACGATATAGGACAAACAGGAAGACAGCTAACAATCCGCATACATGAACATCAACTAGCCACGAAACGACACGACCAGCTATCCCTAGTAGCCACACACTCAGACAACAAGCAACATGAATTCGACTGGGAAAACACTACTATCATAGGGCAAGCCAGACAGAGAACAGCCAGGGAATTCCTAGAGGCATGGCATTCATCCACAAACTCCATCAACAAACACATCGAACTGGACCCAATATACAACCACTACAGCGGACAGCTGAAACTGACACCCAGAAGCGGCAAGGACAGACCACTATAAATACCGGAAGAAACATCAAAGAAGCGCTTCGCAGGAGGCTCCAGAGCACTGATGATGTCTCCTAGCCAGGGGACGAAACGTTTGCAACAAAAACTTCCAGCTCGGCGAACAGAACCACAACAAGGATCATTAATGTATCAAGTGAAAAGTTGTGGTCCCAACACTGAGCGTTATGGAAAACCATTTGTCACTGGCTGTCATCCTGAGAAGGACACTTTTATCGACACTCTTTGTTTCCTGCCAGACAGCCAAACTTCTATCCATGCTTGCACCTTGCCTCTAAAACCATGGACTCTTTGCCTTATTCAGTAGCCTCCTGTCAGAACATTGTCAAAGACCTATTGGAAGCCCTGGTGGATGACATACATTGGCTGTCCTTGGTCAAAGCTGCTCGTTACGTCCTCAAGGGTTTCTACCACATTCTCCAGGCATGACCTCTCCTTGATGAAACCATGCTAACTTTGCCCTAATTCATCATCCACACCCAAGTATTCAGAAATCTAATCCTTCACAATGGATTCCAAGATCTTACCAGAGCCAAGTTTAGATTAGTCAGTCTGTAATTGTTTGGTTTTTGTTTTTGTCCCTTTTTAAACAGGGGTATCACGTTAGCGATTTTCCAGTCCTCTGGGAATCTCCCAGATTCGAGACATTCCTGAAAGATCACCACCAACGCCTCCACTGTCCCATCAGCTATCTGCCTTAGAAATCTGGAGTGGAGTCCATCTGGTCCAGGTGATTTACTTACCTTCAGGCCATTCAGTTTTCCCAGCACCTTTTCCTAGGTGATGGCCACCTTACTCAGGTCTGTCCACTAAGTCTTTTCAATGTTTGGGATATTACTCCTGTGTCCAACCGTGAAGACTGACACGAAGTAATTTTTCAGCTCCTCAACCATTTCCTTGTTCCATATTACTATCTCTCCTGTGTCAAGTTCTGGCGACCAGATGCCCATTCGTGCCTCTCGTTTGCCCTTTATGAATCGAAAGAAGCTCTTGCAGTCTTTCTTTACATGACTGGCTTACTTACCTCATATTTAATCTTCTCCATAAGACACCATAAGACTTAGGTGTGGAAGTAAGGGCATTCGGCACATCGAGTCCACTCTGCCATTTAATCATGGCTAATGGGCATTTCAACTCCACTTACCCGCATTCTCCCCGTAGCCCTTAATTCCTCGTGACAACATGAATTTATCAATCTCTGCTTTGAAGACATTTAGCATCCCGGCCTCCACTGCACTCCGCGGCAATGAATTCCACAGACCCACCACTCTCTGGCTGAAGAAATGTCTCCAAATTTCTGTTCTGAATTGCCCCCTTCTAATTGTAAGCTTGTGCCCACGGGTCCTAATCTCCTCGCCTAACGGAAACAATTTTCTAGCGTCCATCCTTTCCAAGCCATGTATTATCGGTAAGTTTCTATTAGATTTCCCCTTAACATTCTCAACGCCAATGAATGCAATCCCAGGATTCTCAGCCGTTCCTCGTATGTTAGACCAACCATTCCAGGGATCATCCATGTCAATTTCTGCTGGACACCCACCAGTGCCAGTATGTCCTTCCTGAGGTGTGGGGACCAAAACTGGACACAGTACACCACATGGGGCCTAACCAGAGCTTTATAAAGTATCAGTAGCATATCACTGCTTTAATATTCCAACCCTCTTGAGATAATGACAAAGTTGCATTCGCTTTCTTAATCACGGACTCAACCTGCATGTTTACCTTTAGAGAATCCTCGACTAGCACTCCCAGATCCCTTTGTACTTTGGCTTTATGAGTTTCCTCACCGTTCAGAAAGTAGTCCATGCTTGTATTCTTTTTTCCAAAGTGCAAGACCTCGCATTTGCTCACAATGAATTTCGTCAGCCATTTCCTGGACCACTCTCCCAAAATGTCTAGATCTTTCTGCAGCCTCCCCACTTTCTCAGTACTACCTGCCTTTCCACCTAACTTCGTGTCATCCGCAAACTTCGCGAGAATGCCCCCAGTCCCTTTCTCCAGATCATTATTATATAAAATAAACAGCTGCGGCACCAACACTGAATCCTGCGGGACACCGCTTGTCACCGGCTGCCATTCCGAAAAAGAACCTTTTATGCCAACTCTTTGCCTTCTGTCAGACAGCCAATCCTTAATCCATGTCAGTAGGTCACCTCGAACACCATGGGCCCTCACCTTACTCAGCAACCTCCCGTGTGGCACCTTATAAACGGTCTTTTGGAAGTCTAGATCGACCACATCCACTGGGTTTCCCTGGTCTCACTCCTTTTTTTTTTTTTGCTCTCTGTTGGTCTTTGCAAATATTAGGACATGGTGGTGAAAGCCTCTGTTAATTAAACCAAACACTCAGGAAAGCTCATCTCACCTCGTAATCTATTAGATAATGAGTGACAGCGAACTCCCAAATTCCACTATTTAAAGAAAATAGCACCAATTTGTTTTTAACTGTAAAAGTGAACATTATGCCACAACTATTTACAATTTTAACCAACCACCCCACCCCCAACAACTGCCCCCAACTCTCTAACAATATGCTGTTTCAATAACACACTCATGAATATTACATCAACTTGATTTCAAAACCACACAGCCACTGCCGTCCTCTGTGATGTTCCTCTTCTGGCTGCTGAATTCCCTGGGTCATCGTATTTCTGTTTACTGTGAATATATTTCATATGAGAAAATATCTCTGATACTAAGTATTTCCTAATTTCTTGCAGAGCAAGATGATTGATCCCCAGACTTCTTCAGTCTCGATGGCATCTGCTCTTTCCCCAATTTTCGAAATGTCCACATTTTTATATCCCCAACATCAAATTGTCTCACTGGTTCAATGTTGGCAAAACAATAAATTCAATCTCGATTTGCTTTCAGTGATAAAGAGAGTTTCGAAAAGAGGGTGTTGCATGCAATAGTGTGACTGGTGGAGCAAGAGCCATTTCGGGGACAGGTGCTGTAACAGATATACAGAGAGTGTGAGGGAGTAGAGGGAATAGGGAGACATTTGTCCTGGCAGAGCGGGGAAGGTCATTGATGCTTGTCCTGCATTGATGGGCATTCCTTCAGATCGTCTCACTATCGGGGTCAGCCTTCCCAATGTCTTGTCCACGTCTGTCACTAATAACACCACAGAGCACATCCCTCAGCTTCTTCAGAATCAGTTTGCGTTGATCTTGCAAACAACAAGGAGGAACAAACATTGGTGCCTTACATATCTAAACCAAAACTGTTTCGCAATTTTGTGCATCCTATTCACCGGAAATTAGATGTGCAAATATTGTGGCTGCTGCAGTAATACTGGATGGTCTAAAATTGTATCTAAACTGTGTTAAGTAAATGATTGCTAATGCTGTGAAAAATAAATGTCGTAAGTGTATATGAGGTAGGTTGAAGAGTATGTTTTGAACCAAACTAGAGAACAGGTTATTTCGGGTGTAGTGTTGTGTGGACAGAAGGACTAATTACTAGCCTTGCTCTGAAGCAGCTTTTGAGGAATAATGACATTAGTATGTTGCATTTTACATGGCGCCTGCATGCAATATACAATTTTTGAACATTGCACTCAAATACCATGGAACCCGAAGGCGACAGGATCACGTGAATTGGTAAAATACAATATAACATTTAGTGTGAGACAAACAACGTTATTGATAGAAATAATGCAAAAACTGAAAAGTACATACATATCAATAAGTTATAAACACCAAAGAAATGGAAGATAACTCAATGATGGTTAACATAAGAATTTAAATAGTTCATTAAACCAAAGGAGGCAGCTTCAGAAGAATTCCAGATGTTGTGGAAACGGAACTTTTCTGTAAATAAGGATGAAGAAACTGTTTAGGAAATCAAAAAGAACATGAATACAAACGATCCCTATACCAACGAAAACAAAGCAAGATAAAATGTGGAAATTTGTAATGTTTATAAGGAGAATTCATTGTGGGGAACAAGGAATTGGCAGATAAACTAACCAGCTACTTTGCATCTGTCTTCATGGAGAAAGCTCCAGACAATCTCCGTGTAAAGCAATTGATTACATGGGACTTGGGTGGAATTAAAGACAAAAGTCAGTTCGTATCAGCAACAAGGTAGTACTTGAAAATGGAGCTAGATTGATCATTGCTAAGTCTGATGGGCCAGACTGTACTTCATATCAAAATATCAGAAATAAAACAGCATACTAATTGAACTGTCGGTGATTATGTTTTATTTTACTGTAGATCATGTAAAGACCATAAGCCCTTGTAGATAACTGGAATGTAGTAAACATGATCCAACTATGTACGTAGGGAAGAAGAGATAATGTGTAGAACTGCAGATCAAGTAGCTTGACATTTGTAGGAAAACAGTTGGAATCAATTCAAAAAGATGTGATATTGGGAATTTACAAATTAACCACAACATTGCACAGAATCACTCTGCATTTCTGACAGAGAAATCATACCTGACAAACTTTGGAATTGTTTGATTTATTTTTGGTCTTGCAGCATAAACAATGGACAACAAGTGGAAGTGGTGTGTTTGGATTTTCAGAAGTCTTTTTGTAAGAAATCACACAGTGAGTTCGTAAATGCAATTAACGTGAATAGTATTTGGAGGAATACATGTAATTGGAAAGTTATTGTTAGGTTGGAGTTTGTTTAAGGGAATCGGAGTATAAATGTAAATACATCATGAAGCAGTTGCAGACAGTGTTTGTGAGAGAGTACCTCTAGTATTGTGTACAGTGTTGGTAACCCAATCTAAGAAAGTGTATACTGATCACAGAGGACGTGCAATGGACATTCTCGAGATTAATCAGTCAGAAATCAAGATTTTTTGATGGGGAGACTTGACTTGTGGCCTCTCCAGTTTCAAACAACAGTGACATTTAGAAAATCTATGAAACATGTGACAAGGTGGAAGTAAACAGGATGTTTCTCTGGCTGTCTACTCTCCATTTAAGGCAAGTAATGGCAGGATAAGGGACAAACCATTTAAGACTGTAATAAGGAGGAAATTCTTCACTCGGACGAGACTGACTAACACAAGTACGTGGTAACCTGCTGGCAGGCCAACATTAGGGAGAATCCCCAGACACTCTACAGGTACCTCAAGTAGAACAGAATAACCAGTGAACAGGTAGGACCTATCAGTGACTTACCAAATTGCATCCAAAATCAACTTCGTGGTAGAAGGCTGTTTGTGTGACTGGTGACTAATGTCAGTGCTGTGTCCCTTATTACTTGTGGTATTCATAAATGTTGTGAATGTGAAGTGGGTAGGGGGAGTGTGATAAGCAAGTTTGTGTTTGACATAAATATTTAAACGGGTATTTGGCCGTGAGATGGGAGGTGCAATTTGTTACAGGAAGATATACATGGAATGGTCAGATGGGCAGGTCAATGACATATGGAATGTACCCTGATAAATATGAGGTGCTACACTATGGAAGAAGGAACCAGACAGGGGAGGACTCCATGAATGGCAGCACACTAGGAAGATCAGCGGGTGCTTCTCCACCAATCACTGAATGTGACTGAATATGATCATTGATGAGTTAAGCAGGACCATCGATAAAGCCTTTGTTCACTGACCTAAAGATTGTAAAAGTTTTATGTAGCACTTTGGTAAGGAACAATTAAATAATTTGTGTAGTTCTGGGAGCCACATTCAAGGAAGGATGTGATTTTACCGAATGAGGTGCAGAGGAGATTCACCAAGATGTTCCCTAGGATGGAGGATATGAGCTGCGGAGAGAGGCTGGCTAAGCTCGAGTTATTTACTTTGGAGCAGAGAAAGTTGACTGGGTAAGTAATTCAGGCTTAAGATTTCAAGAGGCATGGACTGGGTGAATAGACAACAGCTGTTCTTTTTAGTCAAAGTTTCAGCTTCCTTCCAGTCTGAAACCAGGGAATGGAGAATGGAGAACAGAGAAACATGACACAACAACTTCACTTCTGTCTTCACAGAAAAAGATAGAAACAAAGCCTTCCCAGCAATAGGAGAAAAGCTGAGTCTGATGAGAAAAGGATATAGAATGAAATGAATAAATAAACTAATTTGGAGAAATTATTGGAACTGAAAATAATTGGCATACATATGGATGAAATGAGAAACATATTTGTGAAACTGACTCATAGATTGATTACATAAAAAATAGCGGCAATGAACTTGGATTTTCAGCAAGAGTTTTGATTGAGTCCCAAGCCTCGTATGCAAACTAAAAGCACATGGGATAGGGGATAATGTATGGACATGGTGTTACAATGGGAGAGCTGACAGGAAACAGTGAATTAGGAATAAATGGGTGGTTTTCAGTTTGAAAGGCTCTTGTAGCATCGCAATGATTGGTGCTTGGAACATAGATATTCACAATATATCTCAAGCACCTGGTTGAGGGAATCGAATGCAAAGTTTCCGAGTCTGCTGACGGAACAAAGATTTTGAAAGGTGAGGAGAATGTTCTTTATGTTGACTTGCTATCATTACACATCTGTCCTACTCTGACGGTGTCGTCAGTGAACATGTAGATATCGTTCGTTCTGAATTTAGCAACACAGTCGTGGGTGTACAGGGAGTATAGTGGGGGCTGAGGACACATCCATTGGAATATCAGTGGTGAATGTTAGTGTGGAAGAGGCACAATTTCTCTGATTGCTGACTGTGGGTCAGAAATCTGAGGATCCAATTTCAGAGGGCGGGGCTGAGACTGAGGTCACAGAGTATTGTGGTCAGTCTGAAGGGGATAATGGTGTTGAAAATGGAGCTATAATCAATGAGCAGGAATCTGACGCAGGTGTCCTTGTTGTCCACATGTTCCAGGGATATGATATCCGCTATGGACAAAATCCACTGGTAGGAAAATTGGAGGGGATCGAAGCAGGCCGGGAGATGGGAACTGATGTGGGCCGTGGCTAGACTCTCAGAGCACTTCATGCCCCCCCCCCCCCTCAGTCTCCCCTGCTCTCAAGAGAAATGTCCCAGCATTTCCAACCTCTGCCTCTGACTCAGACTCTTAAATCTTGGTAACAACCTTGTAAAGTTTCAGTTTAATAACATCCTTCCCATAGCAAAGTGTCCGAAACCGAATACAATGTTGAACTTGGATCTGTTTGGTACTGTAAGTTTTACTCTGCTGTCAATTATTGTGCTGTTGTGACATTGTTATATTATTTGTGTTATTCTGAAATCTTATTATTCATTAAATCCTTCGCTAGAAATCCCCTCATGTGAACGTCCTCCTGGCTGCTTGAATTTGAATCAAGCTATTTTGTTTGGATAGATGTTTTTGAGGCCGCTGCATATTAGAGAACAGGAAGGGATGATGGATGATTGTGCAGTGTATGTCCTTGACTGGATCAGCCTGTCTTTCCAGGCACCTAAAGCTTTTATTGTGGGTCAGAGTACCTCAGAATTGTTACATCACAGAAGGAAGCTGTTCGGCCCATTGTAGGTTCATGAACATAGAACATTACGTCACAGTACAGGCCCTTCGGGTCTCAATGTTGACCTGTGAAACCAATCTGAAGACCATCTAACCTACACTATTACAATTTTATCCTTATGTTTATTCAATACTCATTTAAATGGCCTTGAAGTTGGTGAGTCTACTATTGTTGGGCGGGCAGCACATTCCACGACCTTATTACTGTCTGAGTAAAGAAATTATTTCTGACATCTGTCTGAAATCTATCATCCCTCATTTTAAAAGTACATCCCCTCACGCTAGCCATCATCATCCAAAGAAAAAAGGTTCTCACTTTCCAAAATATCTAATCCTGTGATCATCTTGCATGTCTCTCAACCTTCTTCTCTTTAATGAAAACAGCCTCAAGTCCCTCATCCTTTCCTGTAAGACCTTCCCTGCATATCAGGCTACATCCTGGCAAATCTCCTCTTCACCTTTTACAATGCATCCACATAGTTCCTATAATGCAGCGACCAGAACTGTACACATTGCTCAAAGTATGGCTGCACCAGAATTTGTACAGGTGCAGCATAACCTCATGGAGAAGGAAGCCTCCTTCTTCCTTTTGACAAGAGATGCAACTTATTCAGTAAACCACAGCACCCTCACTTGACCACTTCCTCCTTTTCTGACAGGTATAACCTTATCAAGGACACGCAATAGCTAGTATAATCGCATCATAATAGCCTTTCCCCCAGCTATAACACCTGTCCCTTTCCATCTTTAAAGTAAACACAACTGAATTGTAGTCAGTATCACCGAGGTGCTCACCTCCAATCTAACATCTGGTCTGGTTCATTACCCAGTACTAAATCCAATTTGGCCTCGTCCCTTGTTGGCCTATCGACATACTGTGTCAGCAAACCATTCCGTACAAATTTGAGAAAAACTGACCCATATAATTTACTTGAACTGTTTCCCGTCAATATTTGGAAAGTTAAAGTTCGCCATAACAATTACTCTGTTATTTTCGTTCCAATCCAGTATCTTCTTTGTAATCCTTTCCGCTACATCTCTGGAACGTTTCAGAGGTCTATAGAGAACTGTCAACAGGGTGACTTCACCGTTTTTGTTTCTAACCTCTTCCTATACTTCCTCAGTAGACAAGTCTTCATCAAATATCCTTTCTACCACCGTAATACTGCCTCTGATTAACAATGGCATCCTCCCCCCTTTCAGTGCCTTCCCTGTCTTAATGATGCATCTAAACCCGGGAACCTACAACAATCATTCCTGTCCCTGCTCTATCCATTTCTCCTAAATGGCCACACATTAAGCTGTGCTACTGCACAATTTGGAAACAGGGAGTGATTAGAAGGTTGCTAAACAAGGGTCAGTTGGATAGATCAGAAGACATCATGAGGGGAGATAGACAGAAATAGTCAGAAAATGGAAGTTTTATTTAGAAATTCTCACAGACTGCAAGGCCTTTGTCTGATGTCATACCCTTTGAGCACCGTGCTGATACAGGCTGTGGTCCCAGATCATTTATCTTCAATAATATCACAGAGCTGAGTTGATGACAGTTAAACAGAGACCATAAGGCTAAACGATTTTGTTTTTTTTACCGGGAGAAAATGGATTAATTTACATAGAACCAGTAGCAAGAACTGAAAACTTCCCTCGATACTGAGATACGATGCCAGTTAATCTCAGTGAGGTGGACCACTGATAGAGGGGGAATCAGCATCTCAGCTGTGGGTCAAATAATGATTGATATAGTTTGCACGCCATTTCCATGGTTTTGTAATGCACATTTCAATTTAGTAGCTCAATATCATGAATATATTTTAACTATTTTATCTTTACATTTAGTATGGACAGAAAATCACTTTGTCCCTGTATTTTGTGTTCAATAAACAAATATCAGTTCTCATTCCTCATTTTAAATGTATCCTTGAATCTGTTCTTCATATGAGTTATAAAGAGTAACATTCCAATACTGATGACTGGGGAATATTATTGTCCCTCCGTCCATTCTGAACTGCCATGTCCCCCAATTCTCTGTTTTCTGTCTCCTCCACAATGCCATAATCACACTGTAATTGAACTCCAATAAATGACACTTCCATACAGCTCATTAATATCGATAACATGTTAATCGACCCTCATCGGCCCTCTCTGATCATGGAGTAACAAACTGAATTGCATTTGTCACGTACAATTCTTTGTTAACATATTCATGTCATTTGTCTGTTATAACCTCACGTTCCCTCAGGCACACATTCCCCTCACATCATCAACTATAAAAATTGTCTCAATGTTTTACTGAAATTATAATGCTTGGTCAGTAGTTACAGAATGTATGTTACCATTTATAAACTGAGAGGCATGTTTATATTCTGATAAACTTATGGTATTGCTCCTATGTCCAAGGCAGATTGAATGGTTACACTCAATTGATCTACCAGCCCCAACAGTTGCATATCAGTCACCCTCACATACCTCATCAATAATGTAAAAATTAATCATTGTTTTGAATTTTAATAAAACAGCATTGAATTAAAAGGCATTGGTTGGAGCTATTTGTTCAGCGACTGTGATTGATGTCGGTCTCCGTGCATCCTAAATGTTTCACTGGAGGGAGTGCCCCTTCTATTAATTCGGGACTCGGTTTAACGTGTTATCCCATAGTATGGGCGGGAGTATCACCGACAGCACTAACAGGGATCAGCAGCTCGAGACACGAGGAAGGAGATATCAGAATCTCAGAACATAAGACTGGAATGTTCCAGTAATGGATCAGCATCTGAGAACATTAGACTGGAATATTACAATAACAGACAGAAGTTTATGCTTGGTCTTTACTATCTTTCTCAGCTTTGGATATAATTAGCCTCACGGATCGAAGATATCCTTTGGATCATTCACGGTGGTTACTATCCCATCCTCGCTATAGTTGGTGTTCCTGGTAAGTCATTCCATCGGACCATTAAACCGTGTTGAACTGAATTGCTGTTCATATATAAATTTTAGAATTTAGAAGTCATCATTTTCAGATCCAGTCAAAAATGTTATTCCTTGCAAATTATAACTGGCAAATTAATATTCACAACATACTCAACAATATGTGTGGAGGAACCAGTCTGTTCGCAATCTCCATAATCTTTTTTCTCCATTCAGATTTACATTTCTACATATTCTCAACACTCACCAATCCTGCCCAAGACCACTATCAGGATATTTCAGTGTCCTTCTCAGACTCAGTGGAACTGTTGAATAATCCATGGCTTGTTTGTTACTTCGTTCACATGATCCTCGATGGCTTAAAAAGCTCTGCGAACGTTCCTCTCACTCCACGCAACTCCCCATTTCGATTGAGAGAGAGAGGGCCAGTTTTGACTAAACTTTTCCCACATTAATACAGTGTATTTGGTGTGTGATCATGTATCGAACTTCATGTTACCCACCATCCCGACAAGAGCCACAATACTTCCATTCTAAAACAGGTAACAATTCCCACCCGCTTCTGACCCCCACGGAAAACATGTGTCTGTCTTCGTGGCGATGGAAGATGCCTCCTTGACGATTGGCACAAAACATTTGGCTTCCTTCCTCACTGCTGGCAAAACAGGTTAAAGTATCAGTTGTTCCATAGGCAATGGAGCCACGAGGAACATTGTGAGCAGTCTATGAGTGCATTCTCTGCTTCACTCTTTCAGGTTGGAGCATCAATGATGCCCTCCTATTCCTATATAAGTGTATCGAGGGGTGAATGGTCTCCTCCTGGTTCCATAGCACAGGTTTAGCGGTCTGATTGGGCTCTGCCTATGGCTGTTTAACAGACCAGAACCCTCATCTTTTTATGGAACATGCAGGAGGATTGAATGGGCTGTCCCTCTTCTTGTTCAGTCGTTTTGATGGACTGAATGGCCTCCACATATCCGGGTGTAACTAGCTTGAGATGCTGAATGAGCTCCACGTTTAACTGTGGAAATGTGCAGTGTCTGACCGTACTGTTACATGAATGTTACCGACAGTTTAACAGCACAAACCGGAATGTTGTTTGGGTCTTGCTGCACATGGACACAGACTGGTTTAGGAGCTGAGGGGGTAAGAATGTTTAGAATATTGTGTGATCTTCAGTGATCACCCCGCTTCTGATCTTATGATGGATGCGGGCACGAGGGTGGGAGCACGCAGTTGTTGACGAAGGAGCTGAAGATGTTTGTGCTGTGGAAGTTAATCTAAGGATCTTGTGAAGAGATGTCTCGGGACTGAGAGGATTGCCGGTCACCGACTACAAACATCTTCCTTTGTGCTCTGAAAGACACCAACCAGTGGGGAGGTTAGACCTGATTCCAATTAAGCTCAAATAAGTAGATGATCTTGATGACATCCTCAGTCAAATACTGCCTTGATATCAAGGCCATTCACTCTTCCCTGAGCCCCTGTGGTCACCTCCTTTTCATTTCAAGAGGTGACAGTGTATGTGTAGAGAGCGTTTTCTATTCGCAGAGCGTAATCAAAATCAGGAATTATCTGGCCTAGAGAGTTAGGGGAGTTACATCAGCGAACGTATTTAAAGAGGAGGTCTATGGATTTTGACCTGTCAGGTAGCTGAGGGGTGTGAAGAACTTGGCATTAAGAGGAGTTAATGCTAACAGTAGATCAGCCATGATCGTATACAATGGCTGGACCGCCCAAATTAACCATTCATGTTCCTTATGTTTTCATTTTCTGTAATTTCAAAGTAAATGGTTGCAATTTTCCAGGACGTTCTGTTATTGAACGTTGCAATCAGAGAGAGCAAATCATTTTGAGTCATCTCTGAGTGAGTTATGGGGCTTTATTCGCAATGAATCTTGGTCTAGACCAAGGGCATCAAATGAAACACAAGTTGCAGAGAGGAAGCACTCTATAAAGAGACCCAAGACATCTTTCAAACCCAGCCTGGATTTCCAAATAACATTTTCCATTCTGTACTAATCTGTGTGTGACAATTGTGAGGGATTAAATGAGATCCTGTGTTACTGTGGATCAGGTATTTGGAGCAAGTGGTCCCTTTCTGCACCTTGCAGGTGCTGTGAGAGGCTGAAAGCAACATAGTAACACGGGACTATGGAGCAAGAGTAGTTCAGCAGACACTTTATCAATGCTCTACCACGCACTATGATCTGATTAAGGTCTCAGCAGCACTTTTCTGTCAGTTCACCATATTCCTACATTCATTTGTCTGTCAAATGTTTAACACAGACAATTTTGAACAAATGGAAATATCCAGTCATCACAAACTTCTGGGGAAGGGAATTCGCATCTTACCAACACTTTGAAAATCTCTTGTTCGTGTTCTGACCAATATTGGAGGGTCACTCATGTTTGTTCCCACTCCTCTATTGGTGAAAGCAAATTTTAAATGTAACCAGTTGAGTGCTGTGTCCAATGATATAAGTCTGAGACTGGGTAATTTTCTATAACAATCTGAGACACAGAAAATTGAACTCTGAACAAATGGTGAAATGTTAGAGTGTCCCAAAAGTTGTTCTGCCTTTGAAATTATTCTGCTCACTCAAGTGTCTGGGAATGCAGGTTTATTCCCGGAACCGTTCGATTTGGCTGAATTCCCTTTGCTTCGTCTTGTGCAGAGATTCCTATGAATCCTCATCAGGAATCCTCCACGAGTGGTAAATATGACTCGTCAATTTTCTGCTCTCACACCTTGTTTTAAGGCAGAACAAAGTAAGAGAGAGAGAGACTAATTGACTGATCCTTTTGAGCCATGTAGTATTTTTCTCCGTCTCTGTGTGGGAATAAACAATAATGTCAACTGAACACCAAACTGGAACATGCACACTCTCCATGTACATTCTCTGGATGGATGATAATTGTCTGCATGTTGTATGCAGCATCATTGCTGTTGTTGTGCACAGTGCCTTTCATTAGCAAATGAAAAAAAAGTGTACTCTTTATAATTTGATGACATGTTTACATGTGTCTGCATAATTTTTAAAAATAACTTGATACTTTCATAATATTTGTGTTAATACCAATGCATCTCATTCAAAAAAATTTATTTAGCTTTAGTCTCCTTAACAAGTGAAAATATTTAGCCAGTCAAAGCACTTCTCTGAAATTCGTGGTTCAATAAGATTTCTCATCTAAGATCTAAACGGATAATCCTTGATAACAAAAGGCCTTCATTTCAGGAATGAGTAAATGGAAGCATCTTCGAACATATTTAAAAGGAATTGTATCTTTTTTTTAGTTTAGAGGATCAAAACTGCACCCAGTGTATGTGATATGCTTTCAGCAATGCCCTGTACAAAGACAGTGAAACATTTCTGATCAAACCCAATCCCCGTTGCCACAAACAGCATCATTCCACTTACCTTCCAAATCACTTGCTGCATCTGCCGACAGACTTCATATGATTCATGTACCAAGAAGATGAAAAACATCTGCATCGCAGAGTTCTGCAATCTCTCTCCATTTAATTTGTTTCCGACTGCAATAGATAACTCACATTATATTATTTCTGCTGAAGGTATGCTCACTAACCTTCCCTGTCTACATCATAATGCAGATTCACTATCTCCATTTGAAGATATATTAGAACATATAGAACATAGAAGGATACAGCGCAGTACAGGCCCTTCGGCCCTCGATGTTGCGCCGAACGAATCCTACCTAACCTATACTAGCCCAATAACTTCCAAATGCCTATCCAATGCCCGCTTAAATGACCATAAAGAAGGAGAGTTCACCACTGATACGGGCAGGGCATTCCATGAACTCACAACCCGCTGTGTGAAGAATCTACCCCTAACATCTGTCCTATACCTACCACCCCTTAATTTAAAGCTATGTCCCCTAGTAACACCTGACTCCATTAGCGGTAAAAGGTTCTTAGTATCTACCCTATCTAAACCCCTAATCATCTTATACACTTCTATCAGATCTCCCCTAAACCTTCTCTTCTCCAATGAGAACAGCCCCAAGTGCCTCAGCCTTTCCTCATAAGATTTTCCTACCATTCCAGGCAACATCCTGGTAAACCTCCTCTGCACTCGTTCTAAAGCTTCCACATCCTTCCTATAGTATGGCGACCAAAACTGCACACAATACTCCAGATGAGGCCTCACCAGAGTCTTATACAACTGCAACATGACCTCAGGACTCCGGAACTCAATTCCTCTGCCAATAAAGCCCAGTACACCATATGCCTTCCTCACAGCACTATTTACCTGGGTGGCAACTTTCAGAGATCTGTGTACATAGACACCAAGATCCCTCTGCTCATCCACACTACCAACTAGCCTACCATTAGCCCAGTAATCCATCATCTTGTTATTCCTACCAAAGTGAACGACTTCGCACTTAGCTACATTGAATTCCATTTGCCACATTTCCGCCCAGCTCTGCAACTTATCTATATCCCGCTGTAACCTACCACTTCCTTCCTCACTATCCACAACTCCACCGACTTTTGTGTCATCCGCAAACTTGCTTACCCAGCTTTCAAGTCCTTCCTCTAGATCATTTATAAAGATAACAAAAAGCAATGGTCCCAAAACAGATCCTTGTGGTACACCGCTAGTAACTGCGCTCCAAGATGAACATAATCCATCAACTACTACCCTCTGTCTCCTTCCAGCCAGCCAATTCCTAATCCAAACCTCTAATGTATCCTCAATGCCATACCTCCGAAGTTTTAGCATTAGCCTACCATGGGGAACCTTATCGAACGCCTTACTAAAATCCATATACACAACATCTACTGCTTTACCCTCATCCACTTCCTTAGTCACCTTCTCGAAGAACTCAATAAGGTTTGTGAGGCACGACCTGCCCTTCACAAAACCATGCTGGCTATCCCTGATCCAGTTATTCCTACCCAGATGTTCATAAATCTTATCCCTTACCATTCTCTCTAAGACTTTGCCCACCATTGAAGTCAGACTCACTGGCCTATAGTTACTAGGGCTATCCCTACTCCCTTTCTTGAACAATGGGACCACATTCGCTATCCTCCAGTCCTCTGGTACTATTCCCGTTGACAATGACGACATAAAAATCCAGGCCAATGGCTCTGCTATCTCCTCCCTAGCTTCCCATAGGATCCTGGGGTAAATGCCATCAGGCCCAGGAGACTTATCTATTTTCATCCTTTCCAATATTCCCAAAACCTCTTCCCTGCATATTTCCAGGGCATCCATTCTAATTATTTGTGATTCCATATTCACATCAGCAACAGTGTCCTGTTCCTGAGTGAATACTGATGAAAAGTACTGATTTAATGTCTCTCCAATCTCCTCCGCCTCCACACACAACTTCCCACTACTATCCTTGACTGGACCGATACCTACCCTAGTCATCCTTTTATTCTTGACATACCTATAGAAAGCCTTTGGGTTTTCCCTAATCCTACCAGCTAAAGACTTTTCATGTCCCCTTCTCGCTTCTCTTAGCTCCCTCTTTAGCTCCTTCCTGGCTACCTTATAACTCTCAATCGCCCCAAATATTGAATGATCATTTTGGTGTACAAGGTAGATCAGCTTTGATCCATTCAGTCCCTTCATCCAGATATTTGACGTAGATTATTGATCTTTGCTGACCCCATAGTGTTCTCTGAGGCAAAAATGGTTACAATTTTGTTTTAAAAAATCATATATCTCTACTTTATATTTCCTGTTAATGACAGCATCCCTGTTCCTGTGCAGCAGTTCAGGCGGGTTGAATGACCTCCTCCTGGGCTGTGTAATGTACTCAACGAGCTGAATTACTTCATTCTATATTCCTGCGCAATTCCTGAGAGGAACAGAATGGTCTCCTCCCGTCTCATTATACCGATCCAGTCTGGCTGAATGGGATGGTCCTCTACCCTGTAATCGCATTGAGGGAACAATTCATGGTGCAGGGGCAGCAGTATATCTCTGTAACTGGATCGAAGGTGGAATGATGGAACAACACATGGGTTAGGGACAGCAGTACATCTCTGTAACGGTTGGGAGCGTGGATTGAGGGAACAACACATGGGATAGGTGCAACAGTTGGCAATTTGGCGACACCACTCAGAATGCTCATGGTTGATACGAATGTTCTGACCATCTATCTCTGGTCTGTTCCCAATAAACATTGATTCTCCTGTCCGGCAAAGATCAGTCAAGCTCAGCCTTGAATATCTTCAATAACCGAGTCTTCACTGCTCCCTGAGGATGAGGACACCATAGATAACACAACAGTAACGGGAAAGGGACATCCTTCTTTCATTGTGGGACCCATATTTTAAAAACTGTGTTAACCTCATATCAAATCACTGTCCCTTTTCGGATATAGTGGTACAATAACCAAGAATAGACATTAAACATTCTGCCCTCCAATCGTTCCCCATATTACCACTGAGTCTTTCAATAAAATATGCTGCAGCTGCTGTCTCAGGAAGAGAATACCTGATAGCATAACACCACACGAGCATTAAAAAAAGGAGCACAATTAGACCATTTGGCCTATCGAGTCTGATATGTCATGTATTCATTTCTAATACGTTCCTCAACATCATTCTCCTAACTTCTCCCTCGCATCCTTGATCCCCTTATAAATAAAACGTACTTATTTTTGTCTTAAATGGCTCTCGTGTCTGTGTCTTAATGTGTATTTATGTGTGTGTGTGTGTGTGTGTGTGTGTGTGTCCATGTGCTTGTTATCAGTGTATTTGTGTGACTATGTCTGTCTGTCTTTGTATCAGCCTGTGTAATTCTATCTGTGTTTGTGACTATTTGTGTGTGACTGTATATGTCTTTGTGTGCTTCTCCGTGTGTGCATGCTTATCTCCTTGCATGCATTTTGCACGTTAATATATTGGGGCATTTACCAATACATCTGTGTATTTCACTGCCTGCATTTCTGTGCATCTGTTCTGCGAGTGATAGAGATGAGGTTGGAACTGACAGTAGGTTTGAACTGAGAATTGCTCTTTACTGAACACTGCTCCTTATTCGGTTGGTGGGACGTGGATGTTTCAGAATCTCCACACAAGGCCTCCTGATCCGCTTCGTGTTCTCTCCAGGACCCTCCCCACATGTCAGGGTAGGGGGATGAGGGAACGGATATCTGGCACTCCATCACACGACTTGGCCTTTTCTGTCCTCTTCCAGGCTGTTTCTCCTGGAATAGGAGAAAGGGAGGGAATGAGTGAGGGTGGGAGTGGATGACCCTGATGTTCGTGCTGAGGTAGGTAAGATGTGACATTGTGAGGTGGCCAGAGGGAGTCTGTCCACAGTGTTGTATCCATGTAGTGTTATTAGTGTGCGGGGCTATTGCATCAGGGACATAAAATGCGGGGGCGGGAAGGTGCTGAATTCAACAGTGAGAGTGGTTGTGCTTGAGCCTTTTTTGGAGATAGAGCGTGAGCTTTTGTCGAGGGTAGGTGCTATAAGAGCCATACAGTGAGTGTGAGGGAACAGTGAGAATATACGGTGACATTTATCCTGACAGAGCGGGGTGGATATTGATGCTTGTCCTGTATTGCTGGACATTTCTTCAGACAATCTTAGCATCGAGGTGAGCCTCCCCGAATGCCTTAACCAAGTCTATCACTAGTAACGACACAGGCCATGTCCCCCAGATTTCACAGAATCAGTTTGGGTGTGTCTTAGAAATAGCAAGGAGCAGCAAACTTGATGTATTATATATCTGAAACAAAACTGTCACGCAAATACTTTACATCATACTGTCTGGAAATTATATATGCAACTATATGCACAGGGAAGCTACGACATACTGATATTATCGCTGGGCTCTTAATCCAGAGACCCAGGTAATGTTCTGGGGACACGGATTCAAATCCTATCATAACAGATTGTGGAATTTGAATTCAATAATTATCTGGAATCGAGGGTTTATGATGATCAGGGATCCATTGTTGATTGTTGGAAAAACTCATCTGGTTCACTATGTCATTTAGGGAAAGAAACGACTATTCTTACCTGGTCTGTCCTGCATGTCACTCCAGACCTAAGGCAACGCGGTTGACTCTTAACTACTGTTTGGCATGGCCAGTAAATGCTGATTATCCAGCGAAGCCCCCATCCTGTGAATGGGTAACAAATACTCGTGGGTTCTGCAGTAATAATGGATGGTGTCAAGTTGCATCGAAACTGAGTTAGCTAAGTGAGTGCTAATGTTGTGAAAAATAAATTCCATAAGTGTATATCAGGTAGGTTGAAGAGTATGTTGTGAACGAAACGAGAGAGCAGATTATTTCGGATTTGGTGTTGTGTGGTCGGAAGGACTAATTACTAACCTTGCTCTGAAGCAGCTTTGGAGGAATAGTGACATTAATATGTTGTATTTTACACGGTATCTGCATACAATATGGAATGGTTGAACATTCTGGAACATCATGGTAGCCCAGAGGCTAGAGGGTCAAGTTCGCTCCAGTGAATTGGGAAAGTACAATATAACATTCAGTAGGAGAACAATGGTTGTTATACTCATAGAGTCTTACAGCACAGGCCATTCGGCCCAAACTGGGATATGCTGAACAAAATGTCCATTCACGCTAACCCCATTTCCCTGCCATTTTCATGTATCCTTCTAATCCTTTCCTATCCGTGTATTTGTCCAAATGTATTTTAAATTTTGTGAATGCACCCGCCTCAACCACTTCTGCTGGCAGCTCATCCCATATGCATACCACCCTGTGTGTAAAAGAAATTGTCCCTCAGGTTCACTTTTACTCTTTCCCCCTCTGACCTTACATTGATGCCCCCAGTCCGTGATTACCCAATCCTGGGTAAAAAAAAGACTGAGTGCAGCGACTCTCTTCATGCCTCCCATGATCTTATACACTACTATCACATCCTCCTCAGCCTCATACATTCTAAAGTACAAACTCCTAGCTTGTTCAACCACTCACTGTAACTCAGACCATTTGGTCTTGGCAAAATCCTTGTAAATTTCTTCTGCTCTCTTTCCAGTTAAATAAAGTCCTTCCTCGAGCAAAGTGAACAAAACTGAACATGACGCTACAAGTATGGACTCGCCAACATCTTGTATAATTGCTACATAACTCGCTAATTTCGATACTCAATGCTCTAAATGATGGAGGGCAGTGTGCCAAATGCCTTTTTCACTGCCTTGTCGAACTGGGACTACACTTACAGAGAACCGTGCACCTGAATTCCAAGGTTCCTCAGCTCCACTGCACCCCTTTAAGGCCCTGCCATTCACCATGAAACCCCTACCTTGATTTGACTTTCTAAAATGCAAGAACTTACACTTATCTGTATTACACTCCATTTGCCATTTCTCGGCCCACTTCCCCACCTGATCAAGATACTGCTATAATTTCAGAAATTTCTGACAACTTTCCTCACTGTCCACGATACCACCTTTTTTAGTGTCACCTTGAAACTTCCAAATCATGCCTGTGCATTCTCATCTAAATCATAGATATGTGTAATGTATGTGTGTATCTTAAAACAAACAGTAATGGTCCCAGCACCGACTACTCAGGCATTCCACTCATCACAGGCCTCCAGTCAGACAAGCATCCTTCCACGATTACCCTCTTCTTCCTATCTTTAAGCCAATCTTGGGCCTAATTTTCCAGCTCCCCCTCAATTCCATCTGATCTAATCTTCCAGAGCAGCGTACCATGTGGAATCTTATTGAAGGCCTCACTGAAATACATATAGACTATATACACAACTATGCCCTTGTCAAAGTTGCTGGTCACTTCATCAAAGCAGTCTAACAAATTTGTGAGCCATGATCCCCCATTCACAAAGCCCAGTCTTTTCAAATGCATGTATATCTTCTCTCTCAGAATCTTCTCAAGTAACTTGCCTGCTACAGATTTTAGGTTATCTGGTCTATAGTTCCCCGTTTCTTCTTTGTAGCCCTTTTTGAGTAAGGGCATAGCACTCACTACCCTCCAGGACCTCACCCGTTGGCTACCGATGATGCAAAATTATCAATCAGGGCCCCCGCTATTTCTTTCCTGTCCTCCTGCAGTGTTCCTGAACATTTCTGCTCAGAACCAGGAGATTTATAGAAATACTACAAAGTCTGAAAAGTAAGTCTATTTATTTCAGGTAAAACACCCATGAGTGAAAAAGTTCGTTAACAAAGATTGGCATAAAAAATAAAGATTATATTAATCACAGGAAGTGACTTCAGAAGAATTACAGACATTGTGGAATCCTGAGAATTCTCAGAAATTTACGATCCAGAAAAGGAGGGCCATGAAACTGTTAAGGAAATCAAAAATCAAACATGCATGCAAACAAGCAGAAACACACAGACTGCATAAATCTATGATCTATATTTCAAAGGAAAAAAAGTCAAATGTGGAAATCTGCAATCTGGAGAGATGAGTTTATTATGGATAACAGGGAAATGACCAAGCAAATAGCTAGTTACTTTTGCATCTGTCTTCATGGAGGAAGGTCCAGAAAATCACCCAGAAATACGAAGTGATCATCTCGGACTTGTGGCTCGAAAAACATAAAGTCAAGTTATATCACTAACAAGGCTTTACTTGAAAATGCAGCTGGATTGAGCATTGCTAACCTTGACAAACCAGATGTACTTCATACCAAAATCTTCAGAAATAAACCACTAATAGAAGTATTAATTGCACTATCGATGACTGTGTTCTATTTTCCAGTGCATTCTCCATTGTCTGGAAGCCAATGTAGCTAAATGGACATTAGTAAATTGATCCAAGCATTATAGATGAACAATAGGGATTCTAGCATCTACAAAAGGAAGAAGAGATAGTGTGGAGAACTGCAGAACAATTAACTTGACATTTGTGGGGAAACTGTTGGAATCTATTATATAGGATGTGATATTCGTTATTTAGAAATTAACAGCAACATTGGAGAGAATCAGTATGAATTTCTGAAAGGGAAATCATACTTGACAAGCTTTTGAATTGTTTGAAGTTGATTCTTACAGCATAGATAATGGGGGAACCAGTAGAATTGACATATTTTAGATTATCAGAAGGTTTCTATAAGAACTCATACAATGAGTTCGTAAATGCAATGAATGTGAAGTGTCTTAGGAGGACTATATGCAAGTGGGAAGTTAAAGTTTGGATTGCCTTGCTCTAAGAGTCAGAATACAGATGTAAAGACATGTTGAATCAGTTTAACAGCGTCTTGGTGAGTACTGTACCTGGAATATTGAGTAATGTTTTGGTGACCAAATCTAAGAAAGAATATACTGACCACAGAGGAAGTTCAATGGACATTCTCCAGATTAATCCCTCAGTTGGAGAGATTACGTGATGAGGAAACTCGGCCTGTGTTCTCCAGAGTTTCAAAGAATGAGAAGGGTCACTATGAAATTTATAAATTTCACAAAATATATGACAAGTTGGAAATTAACATGGTGTTTCTCCGGCTGTCTAATCCACATTCAAGTGAATTAATGGCAGGATAAAGCACGACCATTTAACTCTGCAATAAGGAGGAAATTCTGCACGTGTAGGGGACGAACTAATACAGGGGCATGGATATCTGCTGGCAGGTCAAGTTAGGGAGAATTTCAAGATATTCTACAAGTGTGTCCAGCAGAATCAGAATAACCAGGGAACAGGTCGGACTCATTAGTGTCTTGCCAAGTTGCATCCAAATGAACTTTAGTTGTAGGAGACAGAAGGTGGTGGTAGACGGCTGCTTGTGTGACTGAAGGCCAGTGTCCAGTGGTATACCACAGGGATCAGTGCTGTGTCCCTTATTATTTGTGATTCGGAAATGCTGGGGTTTGGCTAGATGGACAATGCTAAAAAATCGCATAACACCAGATTATAGTCCAGCAGGTTTATTCAGTGGCACTAGCTTTCGCAGTGCTGCTTCTTCATCAAAGCGCACAATCACCTGATGAAGAAGTAGCGCTTCGAAAGCTAGTGCTTTTGAACAACCTATTGGACTCTAACCTGATGTTGTGTGATTTTCAACTTTAATATTTGTGGTACTCATAAATGATGTAGCTGTGAATATGGACGAGGGGTGGGGAGTGTGATAAGTAAGTTTGTGTTTAATACGCAGATTGGCCGGTTAGTTGGCACTGAGGAGGAAGGCCTTAAGTTATGGGAAGATACAGATGGAATGGTCAGCTGGGAAGATCAATGGCAGATGAAATGTAATCCTGATAAATATGAGGTGGTATACTGTGGAAGAAGGAACCAGACAGGGGAGGACTCAATGAATGGCAACATACTAGGAAGGCCAGAGGGTGCTTCTACACACATCCGTGAATGTGATGGACAGGTTAATACACAATGTGGCAAAAGCATAGGGGACTGTAAACAATAACCTTGATTCATTGAGGAACTTAAGAGCTATGCGGAACTTTGGTGAGGCCGAAATGGAATACTGTGTGTAGTTCTGGAAACCACATTACAAGAAGAATGTGATTGTACTGGAGGGGGTGCAGAGGAGACTCACCAGGATGTTCCCTGGGATGGGGCATATCAGATATGGAAAGAAGCTGGATAAGCTTTGGTTGTTTAGATTGGAGGAGAGGAGGCTGAGGGTGACGTGATTCAGAATGATAGGATTACGAGGAGCATAGCCAAGGCGGATGGACAGCAGCCGTTCCTTTTAGTCAAAATGCCACACTTATAAAGTGAAGGGTTTGCGGTTTAGTGAGGAATTGAGGATTGCTTTTCACCCAGAGTGTGTTGGTGTCTGAAATACAATTCTTGAGAGGGGCGTTGTCATTGTAAACTCAAAACCATTAGAAAATGCACGGTTATGCTCTTGAAATGCCTTAAAATTCATCTGTGATTGTATGGCTGTGGAAGGCCAATCACAGGGCACCTTAAAATAGGAATTGATAGGTTTTTGAAGAATATATTAACAAAGTTCATAAGACAGAACTTGTAATATTTTCTGAAAATATGCCAATGGTAAAATAAATGTGCAGCTTTCTTGCAGTTTGATACCCGATTCTTGAGGGCCGGGAAATAGGAGAACCATGGAGCAAATGCTTCAGTTATGCCTCCACAGTGGAAAACAAAACAAAAAAGAAAACTTCCTCGCAATACTAGGGATATTTAGTCTGGTGATAAAAAGAGAATATACTGAAATTAGCAACTAGGAAGTAGAACGAAGTCAGCATGTGAGTGGGTGAGGGGAATGTAAAAAAGCTGCAAAGTAATTGAGACAAATGAAATTACTGGGAAAATACGTGGCAGATGGAGACCAATGGGAGAGATGACATGCTGTGCACGTTGATGGGAACAATAAAATGGCAGCCTCTCATTTGAAATGGGCGTGGTTGAATCGTGTTGCTCTAAAAGGAACTTAAGCTGCATTTTTGTTTATTTCTGCGCAGCCCTCTAGGTACATGGAGGGCAGTGAGTTCTGAAGCCAGAAGTCAATCCTGGGAATGGCATTGGCACGCTGACCAGTGTATATAGACCCAGCAAGTGGGGAACTGTAACATTAAAATTAACCTGGACCTCCTTGTACACCAGTCACTGAAAACAATATTGCAGGAGCAGAAAGCAGGTAGGCAGATAATTGGTGTATTCACCTTCATTTCAGGGGAATTGAGTACAGGAGTAAGAGTATCTTACTGCAGCTGTATCGGGCCTTAGTGAGACCCCATCTGTATTGTGTGCAGCTTTGGTCTCCTTACCCAGTAAAAAACAAACCTGAAATTGATGGAGAGTAGTGAAGGATGAGCAGACTGATCTTTGGGAAAACAGGCTTGTTGTGGGAGCAGAGTTTGGGGCGACTGGGCTTGTATTCCATGCCGTTTAGGAAAATGAGTGGTGATCACAGTGAAATATATAAAACTGTGATAGGGCGAAACAGATTGGAAGCAGGGGTGGTAATGTCCCCTGGCTCGGGCGTCTAAAACAAGGGGCCACAGTATTAGGTACAGACAGGCCACTTTGCATTGAGATGAGAATAAATGTCTGCACTCAGAGACTGGCGAACCAGGGATACTCTTTCCCAGATCAGGCTGTGGAAACCAAGGCACTGAATATAAATAAGGATTTCTGGAAATTATAGGGATAGGGAGAGAGCAGGAGTATCGTGTGAAGGTAGATCAGCTATCAGTCCATTTTGTTCTCCAATAATGCAGTAGCTTTGTTCCTGTGCACCACCGTGTTGTAGAAAATCGTGCAATATTAATAATGGGGTCTATGGGAAAAAGAGGATAAGGTACAAACCCCCAAATGTATCAGCAAAACCAAAAATTAAGTTTAGTCTAGCACACACGAGCACAGTCTAAATACATATTTAAATCACATATTGTAATGAAACTGTCTTCCAAATGTAACACTTTCAAACTACAATCACTGACCACATCAGTGTACCTGTCACCACATTCTTCTCCAGAAAGTGCGTGGGGCTGACTGTCCACGTGATGCTGATGGGGAAATTCCAGTTCTCCTCAAGATTCTCCCCACAGTTTGAAATAAAGTTCTTTGTAAATGAAGACTACAATTCCCGGTTTCAGGCTCAGATTCAAGGCTTCCAGAGCGGATTGCTTTCCTGTTTTAGCTGAACACATTGATTGTATATTTTGCAGACAGAGGATCCTGAGGCTGGGTTTTGTTGTTCAGCTGGTTCCTGGCAAGGAATTGCATCACAGTGAACGGGAGTTCGCTCTATGGAAAAAGGTTCACGAGTCACATTGCAGCCAAATTGTATTTAGTCGACACGTGTTATCTGAGAACTGCATGTATATTGAATGGAGGAGCAAAATTGATGGGCTGAAGGGACTGCCGAAGTTCTTATTTTATATTTCACAATGTTTAAACATATTAAGGCATACAAATATTGTATGGGTAAAACGGCATTCAGGAGATGTTCGGTCATTAACTAGCACAGGGAAAGCTCAATGTGTTGTGTGACATACTCATTTCCTGACGATACTGTGCAGTCTGTGGGAAAGCTTTGTAAATGTTGTCACAAACCGTCAGATGTTAGGAAGGAGGTCTCTGCATGGTTAACAGGACTATGTTCCTCGTTCCCTTTTCCGACACCAAGGTTGGGGCCGGGTGTTCTCTCCGGGTATATCGTTGAAGAGCTCGGACCAGTTGATAAATAGAGTGTTTTGCTTGGCTGTTTCAGAGACCATTGAAGAGTGTATCAAATGTCTGTGTGTCTGGAGTCACTTTTAGGCCAGACCAGGAAAGCACAGGAGACTCACTTCCTGAAAGTACATTGGGGAAGGAGATAGATGTTTACAATCAACATTGGTCACAAGATCACTGTTACTGACACCTGATTTTAGATCTCAAAATGTTAATAATTGTTTTTATTATTCCACCAGCTGCCACCAGCTGCCCAAGCATTAGCCTGGTCTGTATTAGTAATCCAATGACAATTCCACGACAGCACCATCTCCGCATGGAGACCTATCAGAAACCACACTGAGCTGATTATTTCTGAGCTGCTTGACAACTCTGTTAAAAAAAAAGAACTCCCACCAATTTGACTGTTGTGATGGGACTGATGGGGTGCTAATTGGTCAGATTGTATTTATACCTCTCTTAGAAAACTGAACATAGCTGAGTAAGTTTCCACATTGCCAGGGAGATGTCAAAGTTGGAGCTCGAATGAAACAGCTTCCCCAGGGACACGGCTTGTTGTGCAGCACAAGTCTTCAGTTCTATTGCAGGAATGGGTTCAGGGCCCATTGCCTTTGTCGTATCTACTGTGTTCAGCTGTTTCTTCTACAGCGAATCGAATTGGTTGAAGACTTTCATCTGTGATTCTGTGGGCATCATGATAGGGTGAGTTGAATCATCTACTCAACATGTCTAACTGAGGATAGTGCAGACACCACATACTTGACATTTACACTGATATACATGACTGTTCCATTACTTAGGATGGGAATATCTGTGGCGCCTTCTCCTCCATAAAGTTGTTTAATGGTCCATCGACATTTATGCTTGGATTTGGCAGGATGACAGAGCTCAGATCAGATTTGTTAGTGGTTGGATCATTTCTGCCTCTGTACCAGATGTTAGTTCAGCTGTTTCGAATGTAACCAGACAATTGCGGTGGTTTTAATGGGTTGTCATCAGGTAAAGGTACAGATGGTACTGACCCTGGCATGTTCACCACACTCAGCACTGAACCATAGATCGGCTTGATAGTAATGGTGGACTGAGAGATTACCCTGAGCGAAAGGTTCCAGATTGTCATTGAATACAATTCTGTTTCTACAGCATCAGATGATAACCCAGTTTAAGCTGCAATATATACAATTGAATTCCACTGACTGTCCTTCAGTTCACACCGATGCATTCACCCAACAGCCCTGTATTCACTGACCTACTCTGGTTTCTGATGCGGCAACCCTTCCATTTTCATATTCTCATTCTGCTGAAATTCTTTCCTTGGTGTCATGCCTCCAATTTGTTAGTTTAACTCAATCAATATAAGGTAATAATCTGAATCTTTTCCTTTCAGTAATGCCATCTTCAGTATTTGAAGTGAATGTGTTTCCTTCTGTCTTTCTCCCTGACGATGACTCAGAGCTCTGCAGTGTCAGTGATGCCAGCCTTATGCAGTTTCAGAGTCAAGGAATTTATGCATTATCGTTCACTTCCCAGTGTACGGCGCTCCATGTTGGACAGAATGTTTGGGCATCTTTAACATATGTCGTTGGAAGTTGTTCAAAAACAGAAATTGCTGAAGAAGTTGCTGAAGATGTTGCAGCATTTTTTGGAGTGAATACAGATATAAACTTGCAGGTCCCGTGAACCTTCTACAAAGCTCCCTGTTTCTCCAGCAATTTTTGGTACTTTATTTCCAGTATCAATCGTTATTTGTTTAATTGAAAATTTGTTCTGTGCCCCTATTCATTTCTGGATAAACACAGCAGGTCTGTCAGCATCTGCAGAGAGATAGAGAAACAGAATTAGTGTTTCAAGTCTAGTGTGACACTTCTTCAGATTTGAAAATGATTGGAAAATGTGCTTTTAATCCATAGCCAGAGATAGGGAATGGGTGACAGGGAAAATAGGGTGTTCATAAGATAAAAGAAGTTTATGTTAAACGGGTTTAAATTAAGATGTGACTGGGAGAAGTGGGTTTTCTCGATTGAGTGTGAGATACATAAGACACAAGCACACAAAGTCATAAGGAGACCAGGAGGGAGAATGTTGACTATATGGTATGTTTTAGATCTGGCCATAGATACGTTTTCATTGCCGAGATCATCACCTCCTTTAGACAAAGAAATGCAGGTGCTTGACGTCTTATTGGCACTCGTAAGTGTTTCATGCTGCCTCAGTATTGTAATATGGATAAAGACAAATAACAGTATGAAGTTTGGGCTGAATATTATTTTACTGCCATGTTTAATATTGTTTCAAATTTGCAGTACTTATCTTTAAATGCTTGTTCTTGAAGTTAGTGTCAGACGGAGGTTGTGGGGCTGACATTCCAGAAGTTTATGAAATCATGAGAGGTATGGATTGGGTGAATACCCAAGGGTTTTTCCACAGGATGGGAGAGTTCAACCATAGAAGGCATAGGTTTAATTTGAAAGGGGGAACATTTACAAGGGACTCAGGGGCAATGTTTTTACACAGAGGGTGGTGTGGAAATGGAATGAGCTGCCAGACGAAGGGTGGTAGATCCATGTACAGCTCCAACGTTTGAAACTCATTTGGATAAACATATGAATGGGAAACATTTAGAGGCATATGGGCCAAATGAAAGCAGATGGGCCTAGTATAGTTTGGAAAACCTGGCCAGCATGGACATTGAGGAAAGCTTCACACACAGTCAATGTGGTTTCGTGAAAGGGAAGTTATATTTTGCTCTGTAAGATCATGCAAAGTTTTTTTTCGAGATGCCTGAAAATGTAACAAGCGAATTTGATGTGGGAGGAATCTGGTAGACAAGAGGCTTTCCAAAAATTTTCCACAGGGTATGACCAAATAAACGATCTTACTCAAGCCAGAAGATCGTAGGATGACGGATGATGTATTAAGATGCGATGGTGATTGGTTAACACATAGAAATCGGAGAGTCAGGATTAATGGATCTTTATGATAAATGTTTATCTGCTGGAGTACCACAGCTATGAGTCCGATGGCATCAGTTATTGACAATCTATACTTACAGCCTGAAAGAAGGAGTTGTGTGCAATATACATCCGAGTTTGTGGATGAAACTGAGAATCAAAAGGCAGGCTTTTTTTTAACGGAGAGGACTCCCAAACAAGGAGCAGTACAAAGGGATTGGAGGATTCCTGTGTACGAAACATAACGTCAGCATGCTGATGCAGCAAGTAACTAGGTTGGGACATTAGGCGGCTTCCTGGGATAAAAAGGTTGAGTTATTGAGAACCTCTATAATCGTGAGGTGATAATTCATTGTGGGTTAAATGAATGAGAAGTGAAACTGCTGAAATATACAAGACAAAGAAAGGCCTTGAGAAGGCAGATATTGAGAAGTTGTTTCCATTCCTGGGCAGATTGTTGCACTTGAGGATATAGGTACCGAAAAAGGAGTATCGATTTCAATCTGAGATGCCAGGTAGTATCTTCTCTCAGAATATAGTAAATGTCTGGAATTCCCTGACCCAGAGAGGTGTGGAGGGAGTACAAGGAGTCGGCAAGAAAGTGGAGTTGAGCCCTGGAGTAGATCAGCCATGTTCTTATTAAATGACTGGGATAGCTTGATGGGCCGAATGGCCTACTCTTGTTCCTATTTATTAATTTCACATGTTATGCTTTTGGAAAGTAAATGGGTCTTTTCCTGGAAGTTGTGTTGTACAATGTTGCACTCAGGGAGAGCAGATGATCTGTTTGAGTTAACCCCGGGTGGGTATGGGGCTGTATTCCCAGCGAATCTGCGTCTGTAACATGACCAACATCTGGAGCAGAAGTTACAGAGAGCGGAAGCCTGGAAAGTGGGATTGGGTGTGGGGGTCGGTTCCTGACCCAGCCTGGATTTTCCAAGTACATTTCCGTAACTGCACCTCACCATCGGAGTGGCCTCGATCTTCCCCTCTGTATCAGGTCCGAAGGGCTGAATGGAACATCAGAACACAGGGCTGAGGGATCTGAGTGGGCCATTCGGCCCTTGACACAACTCCACCAGTAAATAAGTTCATCTCATTGTGGTCCCAACTACACTTCTCTCTCCATGCGCCATTTTCCCTGATTCACCTGTCTATGGGCAATCAGGTGAAACCAAGCTCAAGAGAATATAAAGATTCAGCCATCCCAAACTTCTGGGAAAGAGAATTCCCGCTTGAATGAAATCCGAATGAATTTCTCCTAATTCCTGCTCTGATTGAGATTAGAGGGAGTCACTGTTTCTTTTTCTCGGCCAACTCCTCCACTGCTCCCAACAAATTTTAAATGTAACCAGGTTGGTGATATGGCCAATGATAAAGGTCTCAGACTGGGTCAGGTTCAGTGGCAGGAACAAGTCAGGCAGATTTGTGTGTGCCTGACTAACGCGTGTGCATGGTGGATCTGTGATTAGCACTGCTACATCCCATCACCATGGAACTGGGTTCAATTCCAAACTCGGGCGATGCTCTGTGTGGGGTTTCCTCGCAATGCTCCAATTTCCCCCCACAGTCCAAAGATATGCAACTTACAGTGGATTGGCCATGCTAAATTACCCATGGTGTCCAGGCATGGGTAGGTTAGTCATGGGAAATGCAGGGTTACATGGATAGTGAAGGGCAGGCAGGTCTGGGGGGATGCTGTTTGAAGGGTCAGTGTGGACTTAATGGATGGGATATGCTGCTTCCACACTGAAAGTATTCTTTAAAAATGACAATAAATTTGGACTATACCCAGTAGATATCTATTTGATCCACTCTCCTCTCGGTCTTGTATGTTTCAATAAGATCACCTGTGTTTCCAAGAGTGACCTGTTAAAGCCTTCGTAATATCAGGTACTCATTCCTGTAATACGTGAAGTGAAACATCTCTGAACTGCTTCCAATATGATCATATCCTTCCTCAGATAAGGAGACAAAGAAAAATTAATCTCACACTCAGAGCTTGTGTTTTATTTTTGTTTTCTCAGTGTTGTGGGTCTTTGTAACTCTCTTCCCCACAAATCATTGAAGGCAAAGATATTGAATATTTTTGAGGCACAGACAGAAGGTTCATAAATAACAATGGAGTCGGTGATTATCGGGGATTGGCCCGAATGTACGATCTGTGGAATATGTAGACGTTAGTACCAAATGACACGGCTCCAGAACATCCAGGAATATAATTCAAAATATGTTTTTGTCAAATCCCGCAATTTCGGTAGCTCACGTGATGCAATGCATTAATTCACTTGTCACTTTATCGGGCTTTAAGATTAATTTTACAAAGTTGGAGGCCATGCCTATGGGAGATATTGGGGAAATACCTGATGTTGAGGGCAAATCGTGGTTTCCTTTTAAATGGTCACGGGTGGGGGGTGCGTAGGGTGGGAAAGGACCCTATTTCGGTATATTCATTACATCCGTCTTTGATTATTTATTTAACGTGAACTATGTCGATTTGTTTAACAAAATTAAACAAGACCTTTAAAGATGGAAGGCAAATCCAATATCCTAGCTCGGTCGGAAAGCTGTTCTTAAAATGAATGTCCTTCCTTATTTGCTATACCGCTTGTGAATGCTTCCTTTGATGTTTCCCAGACAGATATTTAAGAGACTTTATGGCTGGTTTATCTATTATATTTGGCACCATAAGCGACTTTTTATCAAGCTAACCAGATTGCAACTACCCCACAGATTGTGGGGAGTAGATCGCCCAGATAAAAGCTATCAATTAAGATATTTTTTATCCCATGTTATTGCCTGGGACGCTGACGACTCGGCGTTAATACTGTGAGATATTGAACCCTCTCAGGCAAAGTGAACCCTGATTAGTCTGTTTTTCTTAGCTAAAGTGACAACATTTAAGAAGTATTGTCATAACCCAATAATTATCAATACTGTTAAAGCATGAATGACAATGCATCAGATTGAGGGCAATACAGCCAAAACCATGTTTCTTACCCCTATAATTCGTATAATGGGTTGTCATCCTGGGATAATAGATTCCAGGTTTAAACTGTGGGCAGCAAGGGGTGGACCTTGCTTGAGTGATTTAGAATTCGTAGAATCCCTACAGTGTGGATACAAGCCCTGGGGACCAGCAAGTCCACTTCGACCCTCTGAAGAGTAGCCCACCCAGACCCATTTCCCTACCAGCCTGTATTTACCCTGACGAACGCCCAAACCTACACATCACTGAACACTATTGGTGATTTTTCAAAGGTTAATTCATTTAACCTGCACATCTTTGGGCTGTGGGAGGAAATCCACACAGACATGGCGAGAATGCTAACTGCACGCAGCCAGTCACCCAAGACCAGAACCAAAGCTGGGACCCTGGTGCTGTGAGGCAGCAGCGCTAACCATTGAGTCACCACGTGTTATTTGATGGAGAAATAATGATATCATTTGATCAAATAACTCGTACGTATGGACTACCTAGTAGAGACCTCTTCTGTATTTTTTTTTCAAGATCAGAGATTTGATTTTTAAAACAGCAGATTTTTAACAGCCTCTTACAGATCCGATGGAGGGAAGAGGGTGCCTATTGCTCAGAATACACTCTCTGTCAGTACTCTCTATCATTAGTTGGAGAGTGTCCCCTCAGACAAGACTCTGCAGCTTTATGATGCCTGCGAGAGAGAGTTCAGAATACTTCGGAGACATGGGAGGATATTTGTGAAAATGCTCAAAGGATTTTGATCCGTAGTAGGACCCATTCCATGCAGTTGAAAATTCTTCATAGTGTCTATCTGACCCCAAATTGTATCTCAAAATGCAAAGTGGGATTACCTTCATGTCCTAAATGCTGAATGACTACAGGCACTCTAACTCATTGCTTGTGGTCTTGTTGCAGGCTTCATCTATATTTGAGCACTGTGGTAGGTGTGATAGAGTGGGTATTGAGGACTGAATTGGAGATGGACCTGGTTTCTGTTTTCCTGGGTCTGCCCAGGGTAGTTTCCACAGATAAACATGGGGAAAAATGAATATATCCTTACTTTCCGTACTTTCCATGCTAGGAAATATAGTCTGTTGGGTCGTCGTCAGCTCTTCATGGAGAATATCCCTTTCGAGTTTACCACTGGTGTGGTGCACCAAAAAACAAAGATTTATATGAGACATGGCAGCTCTTTTTGGATTACGGCAATACAGGGTTATCGGCCACTCCAAGAAGGGTTTTTATATAACCATGATGCTATTGTCTAATGAATCTAATATCCATCGATGAAGAACCATGAACATAAAAAATGTATCAGTTAATGCTCTTAATGAAGGAGAGCTATCGTTTTGTTGTGCTGAGCTGTATTGTTTATTCATTATTTATTGTTTAGTTTTGTTTTTCTTCTGTCTGTGTAGTGTTTTAACTTGTTTTGTATGTACATGCAACTGGATGTATTTTTCAGTTATTTGAGTTGTGTTGTTATTGATTTATTATAATATTAAAAATCTGTTTTTCAATAAAATATTTTTGAAAATTAAAATGCTAACATTGTTAGAATAGAGTCACAAAGTACTCTCATTAGAGAGACCACTCATGTTGGTTTCTCCTGAGGATCACCATACCTCGGGTGATGGGGTGAGGTTGAGAAAGCGTCCCTTTCATGGTAACCTCTGTAGGTCTGGGGAACCGAGCCTGCACTGTTGGCCTCCCTCTGTATCACAAACCAGCCGTCTGTCCAACTGAATGGAGAACTGTGTAACTTATACAGACAGAAACAGTCTCAGACAAAGGGTAAAAGAAACATTCATAACAAGTAAAGTGGTACAATTCAGGTAACGGTCAAGATGGCGGCTGAGGGTAAAAACGGTCTCTGCTCGAAATTGTATTTTATAACAAGACGTGTTTAGAAGCTGTCTTTGTTTTAATATCATTAAGGTGAGTCAAGTGAAATAACCAGAATTATTAAGTGTGATTGGATATCTATAACCATAAAATAAGTGTAGATTTTTGTTTGGTCTGGGTAAAGCATGCTGACCATTGCATGAAAGTATAAAGATGATGGAATATATTGTTAGGAGTGTCCATCCCCATGGGAAATACCCTCAAACAGGCGCTTGAAAAAAGGGGTAAAAGTGCCTGAGTGCTGTTTGGCCAATGACAGGAACCTCGGGGGCTGAATGACTCAAAGTTCCCGTAACATGGAGCTGAGAAGACCATCAGTTCAGCGGGGACCTTATTAAATGCCAGAGCAGGTTTGAAGGGCTGAATGGCCTCAGCATGGTTTGAATTTTATGTGATTTGAAAAAGGTACTTCTCTACTCCTTCCTCTTATATGTTACACACTGGGACACTGCCATTTTCCTGAAACTGGGAATTATTTGGAACATTATCTGGAACATTCCATAATCGGCATTCTCCAGAATATTCCATGATTGTGTGGGATGTTTTGCAAAGGAGAGAGATAGAGAGAGAGAGTAAGCGTTGCATGCAGTTATGAGAGTGGAGGACCATGAGTCTTTTTCGGGGGTAGGTGCGATCACAGATATACAGTGAGTGTGAGGGAGCAGAGAGAATACGGTGACACTTATCCTGAAAGAGCAGGGAAGGTTATTGATATTTGTCCTGTACTACTGGACATTTCTTCAGACCTCAGATACTGCACTGAGCTGGGCGGTGAACTCAGACCACGATAGGTGGGTTTACTGGTGTGGCTCCCTCTGGGAAGAGAATGTTCTCCCTCTGTAGTAGCCCATCTGATACGCCCGCCGTGCTCCATCAACAAACCATGCTGTAATTGCCCCTTATCTGCCATTCTGCCACTTTCCTTCCTTTGCTCTGTATCCATCTAATCCTGTTCCATCTGTGTATTTGTTCAAATGCCTTTTCAATGTTGTTATTGTACCCACTTCAATCACTTCCCCTGGCAGCTCAGTCCATATGCGTACCACACGCTGTGTAAAAAAGATGATCCCCAAGTTCCTGTTCTATTTTTCCTCTCCAAGCATGAACGGATGTCCTCTCGTCTTCGATTCCCCAACCTTGCAAGAAAAAATGCATTCACCCCAGGCGTGCATCTTATAATTTGATAAAATCTATACTTCCATAAGAACCACCTCAGTTTCCTGCTGCATAAAGAAATAAGTTCTAACCTGTCCAAATTCTTCCTATAACTCAACCCTTTAGCCCAGGAAACATCTTGTAAATTCCTTCTACATTATTTGTTGTTCAATAATATCCTTTCTAGAGCAAGGTGAACAAAACTGTACACAATACTCCAACTGCAGCCTTACCAACATTCTGTACAACTGCAACATAACGTCCCAACTTCTATACTCAATGCCCTGATGTAGGCCAGTGTGCCAACAGCCTTCCTCATGGTCCTGTGTACCTGTGACCCAAATTTCAGATAACCGTGCACCTGATCTCCAACGTCGTTTTGTTCCACTGCACTCCTAAAGTCCCTCACATTCATCCTTAAACTCCTACCTGGATTTGACTTTCCAAAATGCAAGACGTCACACTTATCTATATTAAACTCCATTTGCTAATTCTCAGCCCACTTTCCCAGCTGGTCAAGGTATTGCTGCAATTTCTGATAATGTTCCTCTCTCTGAACGATGCCTCTAATTTTAGTGTCATCTGCAAACTTACTAACCTTGCGTTGTGCACTCTGATCCAAATCATTGATATAGATAACAAACAGCAATGGGCCCAGGACCGACCCCTGAGGCACGCCAATTGTCACAGGCTTCCAGTCCGACAAGCATACCTCCACCATAGCCGTTTGCTTCATAATGTTAAGCCAATTGTGTCGCCAATTTGCCAGTTCACCTTGGATTCTATGTGATATAATCTTCTAGAGTGGCCTACTATGTGGATCCTTATGAAAGGTCTTACTGAAATCGAAATAGAAGATGTCTACCACTGTGCCCTCGTCAACGTTCCTGGTCACTTCCTCAAAAATCTCTAACAAACTTCGTAAGGCATGATCCGCCACGCACAAAACGAAGCTGACTGCTTCAAATCAAACTTTGTATTTCCAAATGCATGCACATTTTATCTTTCAGAAGCTTGTCAAGTGGTTTAGCGAAAACAGGTGTGAAGCTTACTGGTCTATATTTCCTGGGCATTTCTTTGCAGCCATTCTTGAATAAGGCACAACGTTTGCTACCGCACAGTCTTCCGGGATCTTGGCGCTTAGGCTTTATCTCTCGCTTCTTTCAGTGGTCTTGGATGTATCTGGTCAGGACCAAAAGATTTGTCTGACTTTGTGCATTCTAATATATCCAACAGCAATTCTACTGTGATATGGACAGTACCAAGATTTGACAACTAACCTCCTAAAGGTCACAGGTCTTCATGTCTTTCTTCATGGTAAACACAGAGGGGAAATTGAGGAATTCACCAATCTCTTGAGGTTTTACACATGCATGCCTATTTTGGATTTTAAAGCATCCTATTCTCTCCCTAGTTGTTCTTCATCTTTACTGTACTGAATTTGGATTCACTCTAAATTTCTCAGCCAAGGCTATCCCATACCCCCTTTCGCCTTGCTGATTTCCTTCTTCACTAACTCCTCTATCCCCTGTATACCTCCAGGGATTCCCTTGATCCGAGCTGCCTGAACCTGAGCCACGCCTCCATTTTTTCTGGTCAGAGCCTCAATATCTCTTGACATCCAGGGTTCTCTCTTCCAGTCTCACTTTGCCTTCACCCTCACAGGAAAATGGAAACCTTGAACTTGAGCTCTCTCACTTTTAAAGCCTTCCCACTTGCCCGAAATCCTTTTACCTCGAAACAAACAACTCCAATCATCCCCTGCAATCCTCTGTCTAATTCCAACAACATACGCCTTGCCCCAATTGAGAAGTTGAATCTGTGGACCAATTTTATCCCTCCCATAACTATTTTAAAATTAATACAACTCTAATCACTTTTCTCAAAATGCTCCTCCACTTTATCTCCTTCACCTATCCTGCCCTATTTCCCAACAGTAGGTCGAATGTGTCCCTTCCCGAGTAGGTTATTCTATATATTGATTGTGGAAACTTTCCTGAACACACTTAACGAATCACGTTCCATCTAAGTTCTTAACCATCTGGAAGTCCCAGTCTATGTTCGGAAAATTGAAATCATTACAATTGAAATTATTACAATCCTGTTACTCCTGCAACTCTCCCCAGTCTCCCTGTATATTTCTTCCTCTAATTCCCATTGTTGATTTGGAGGCTTATAGTGCAACCACTATAACATTACCATCCCCCTCTAACTACTTTGCACCATTTACAAAACCTCATTGGATATTATCTCAGTCATTTCAACTTTAAATACTGGTGTGATACTTGCCTTAATCAGTACTATTGGTATTTAAACTGTTTCCATTTATATCTCTCCATCGCAGTGATTTTCACATCATGGCAGCCCTTGTCAAGGCACAGTGGCGATATGGAGCTGTAAATGGATGGGAGCTGCACATCCTGTCACTTTCAGCATTGTTTACAAGTTTCCCCACACTGGGCAGCGATCTAACACAGTGTTACCGAACAATGTAACAGTCTGGGTTTATATATGAATGAACCAGTGCGGCCTGCACAGCTCCCAACTCTGGAAATTTAGCCCACGATTATAGATCGAGCATTGGTGTGGGCTGCACAGAATTCCATTCTGGATATTGCTGGGTTGCATTCAGCAGTACGCTAGCCGGATCTACACAGTGCTCCATCGTGAACATATAATGGATGGAGTGGTTATGTGAGTTGGATTGCGAATGTGAGAGAGCTAAACATCTGGCAATACCTTTATTATTTGTTTTCATTCTTGTGATTGGACCCTGTGTCCCAGTCTCGAGCAGTTGAATGACTGCTTTCTGTTCCTGTGTCCCAGTCTCGAGTAGTTGAGTGATGGCCTTCTGTTCCTGTGTCCCAGTCTCTAACAGTTGAATAACTGCCTCCTGTTCCTGTGTCCCAGTCTCGAGCAGTTGAATGTCTCCCTCCTGTTCCTGTGTCCCAGTCTCGAACAGTCGAGTGACTCCCTCCTGTTCCTGTGTCCCAGTCTCAAGCGGTTAAGTGACACCCTCCTGTTCCTGTGTCCCAGTCTCAGGCAGTTGAGTGACTGCCTCCTGTTCCTGTGTCCCAGTCTCGAGCAGTTGAATGTCTCCCTCCTGTTCCTGTGTCCCAGTCTCGAACAGTCGAGTGACTGCCTCCTGTTCCTGTGTCCCAATCTCGAGCAGTTGAGTGACTCCCTCCTGTTCCTGTGTCCCAGTCTCGAACAGTTGAATGACTCTCTCCTGTTCCTGTGTCCCAGTCTCGAGCAGTTGAATGACTCCCTCCTGTTGCTGTGTCCTAGTCTCGAGCAGTTGAGTGACTGCGTCGTGTTCCTGTGTCCCAGTCTCGAGCAGTTGAGTGACTGCCTCCTGTTGCTGTGTCCCAGTCTCGAGCAGTTGAGTGACTGTCGCTTAATCCAAGTTTTGTGAAAGTAGATGTCCTCCTCCTGCTCCAGAGTAACAGGCTCCAATAGCTCTGTGCTCAACTGCTGCTTCTGTGGAATGGAGTTGAGGGACTGAAGCCTCTTCACATTCTTTAACGCTTTTCTTGAGTAAAAGCCCTTCTCCTGGTTCTGTAAAACACCATCAAAATCTGAATGATTTATTTTTGTATTTGACTGTCAGTAATTGAGCAAACAAGCTGACTGACAGTATTCAGAAGCTGAATAACCTCCTTCTGTTCCCATGTTAAACTCTCAAGAGTCAATAGTCTCTCAGAGATGTACAGCACGGAAAAAGATCCTGCGGTCTGGTCATCCATACAGACCAAATATCCTAAATTAATCTCGTTCCCCCTTGCCAGCAGTTGGCCCATCTCCCTCTAAACACTTCCCATGCGTGTATGCATCCAAATGCTATTTTAAAGGTGTAACTGTACCTGCCCCCACTACCTCTTTTGGCTGTTCAATTCGTTCACACAGAAGTGTCTGTGTGAAAATGTTGTTTTAGCGTCCCTTTTTAAATCTTTCTCCTCTCACCTTAAACCTTTGTTATCTATATTTGGACTCGTCTATCCTGTGAAAACACATTGACTGTTTACCTTATCTATGACCCTCATGATTTTATAAACCTCTTCAACGTCACCCCTCAGGCTCAATACTTGAAAACAGCCCCAGCCTATTCAAACTCTCCCTGTAACTGTAACCCTCCAACACCTGCAACATTCTTTTAAATCTCTTCTGCACCCTTTCAAGGTTGACAATATCTCCCCGACAGCAGGGAGACCAGAATTAAAGGCAATATTACAAAAGTGGCCAAATATCCTGTACAGATCCAACACGTCATGCAAATGCTTAGAGTCAAAGCACACAACAATAAAGGGAAGATTACCAAGTGCCTTCTTCACTATGTTGTCTACCTATTACGGCACTTTCAAGGAACTGAAAACCTGCACCATAAGGTGCCTCACAGGACAGCGATCTGGGTTTAATTCCATCCGTGAATGACTGTCTGTGTGGTGTTTGTACATTTTCCCCGTGTCTGTGTGAGTTTCCTCCGGGTACTATGTTTTCCTCTGACAGTATAAAGATATACAGGTAAGGGTAGATTGACCATCCTAAATTGTGCATGGTAGCCAGGGATGTGTGGGCGAGGTGGCTTAGCGATGGGAAATGCTGGCTCAGAGGGATAGGATAGGGGTTTGTCCAGTGGGAGACTGTTGAGAGGATCGGTGTGGACTCGATGGGTAGAATAGCCTGCTTCCTCACTGTAGGGATTCCATAATTTCTATGGAGTTATCCTTGATTGGCAACTTTCAACAGGACCCTACCTATATTTCAACCTCTGATATTTCTTGCCAAAATGCAACACCTCACATTTATCTAAAATAAACTCCATCTGCCACTCCTCAGCTCACCTAATCAACGTCTCATTATATTCTGAGACATTATTCTTCACTGTCGACGTTACCACCAAATTTGGAATTATCTACAAACTTACTGACCATACTTCACTTACGCAAGTACAAATGATTTGCATAAGCAACAAAAGATTCACTATTGATCTTTGTGGCACGCCACTAGTCACAGGTCTCCAAATTCAATGAACAAATGTCCACTGTCACGCCCTATCTCCAATACTCAAGAAAAAGTTGGGCCTAAATGACGAGCTCTCCAGGATTCCCGGCAGTCTAACCTTGATAACTAGTCTACCATGTAGAACATTTTGGTTTTCTTACTGAATTGCATAAAGATAACATCCACTGTCCTGCCATCATCAATCATCTTCTTCACTTCCTCAAAAAATTCCACCCAGTCAGTGAGACGTGGTCCCAAATGTACAAAGCTCTCTTCAGTCCTTGTCTTTCCAAATGCATATACATCTTTTCCCTCAACACCCCCACCCCACCCACCGCCAACAATTTAGTCCCCATTGACGTCAGACTCACCAATCTATAGTTAGCTGTATTTTCCTTACTTTCTTAAATAATGACACTATGTTAGCAGCCCTCCAGTCTTTTGACACCTCACCAGTGTAAATCAATAATACAGATATATCAGCAAAAGGGTGAACAAACTCTTTCCGAGCTTCCCACAAACTTCGGGGATACAACTGATCAGATCCCAGGGATTTGTTCACCTTTGTATGTTTTAAAATGTCCGATATCTCCTTGTAATATAGATACTATTTAAAATATATTTCTTCCTTCTCTCACTGTTGTAATCTCCTCTACATCAAATACTGAGGAGAAATACTTGTTTAGTGACCCTCCCATCTCCTATGGTTACGCACATAGGTAGCCTTACTGACCTGTAAGGTGCCCTATTCTCTCCCTAGTTAATATTTTGCCATTAAAGGACGTTACTGTTGCTTCAATGCCTCGTTAACCCTATTTCTAAAGCCATCTCATATCCATTTTTTTTTCTGGCTGGAGTTCCCCATTGACTATACACTTACTTCCCTTATACCCGCCTCGGGACTCACTTGATCTCAGCCCTGTTTACCTGACATATACCACTTTCCTTAACTTGACCAGAGCATCAATATATCTAGCCATCCAGCACTCCCTGCACCCACCAGCCCTGCCCATTTCACTAATAGGCACACGATGGCACTGGACTCTCTGACACCAAGTTTTAATCTCCTTGCATTTTCCAACCATCCCTTTACCTGCAAATAGGGTATCCTAATCAGCCTTTCACAGGGCTCACCTAACACTTTCAAAATTGACCTTATTCACAGTAGGAACTTTAATGTTTACACCAGATCATTCCTGTTCCACAACTAGTTTGAAACTTATATTTATGTGTAACAGATTTGAAAGTTAAATAAACACTTCCTGCCCCTCTGGAACAGGTTCGAGAGGCTGAATTGGCTCCTCCTGCCCCTCTGTAATAGACTGGAGAGGCTGAATGACCTCTTCCTGTCCCTCAGAAATAGACCCAAGAGATTTCATGGCATTCTCCTTTCCCTGTGTAACAGACCCGAGACATCAAATGACACAGCAACCCGTGGATTACGCGCTGCCGGTAAACTGTATCTAATGGTGGTCCAACCATTCTCAGTTACAGAAACACAGAGAACACAATGTACTCCAGGTGCCCTCTCAGTAACACCTCATACAGCTGCAGTGACACATCCCTTTGTTTTGAACGATTATGTTGGCAAAATGTGCCAATATTCCAGTTTTCCACCTTTTCAAGTAGCAACAGACTAATATGGGCTGAATGGCCCTCTCTTATCCCTCTGTTAGAGGTCCATAGGAACAGAATTGTTTTGGCGAGTTCCTGAGCAGCAGTCTCAATGCTCTTTCTCAAGGTTACGAAAGGATTTGATAACAGGGCATTAAAACCATGAGTAGCCTCACACTGGTCAATAAGTACCGTACTTTGTGTTCAGGTATCTAGAAACTTGCCCAACCTACTTCTTTTTATGCAGCCCATTTGTTTTTTTTTATATAACTGCCTCCTTTCATAAACAGAGTGGAACAAATATAGGTTGCTGCCGTGGTCTGTTAATATTCTCATATACAAGGAAAAAAAGATTAAGAAGTTTGAAAGATTTGTGGTCCATCCCTCAGCAAACCTCAACTATTCCATTCAAAACCAGTAAATGAAAAGTGATGTATGGAACTGGTTGACTGAGTCTGTTTGTTCAGTGACTGTGATTAATGCAACCTCCGTGGATTCTAATTATCTCAGTGGAGAGTTTCCATCTTTTAATGATAAATGGCCTCCATACAATGAGTCAATCCATAACATGAGTGGGAGCATCACCGACAGCACTGCTGGGGATCAGCAGATCCAGAGCGTGGGGGAGGAGAGATCAGACTCTGAGAACATTTGACGGGAATGTTCCAACAATGGATCAGAATTTGAGAACATTAGACTGGAATATTCCAACAATGGATCAGAATCTGGGAATATTAGACTGGAATATTCCAACAATGGATCAGAATCTGAGAACATTAGACAGGAATATTTCAACAATAGACAGGAGTTTATCCGTTTATGTTTGGTATCTTTCTGCATTTGATTGGTCGTCATTATCATCACGGATCTATTACACTCTTCTCGTTATTCAATACTTCTATTATCCCTTCCTGGCTATCGTTGGCGTTCCTGGTGAGTGTCACTGTCCAGATTTTGTTTTCTTTGAACCAGTTATGACTGTATTACTGTTATTTCATATAGTCTACACATCTTGCCAAAATTATTGTTCCAGTGGAATCTCTCAATCCAGATATTCACTTTACAGACCACTACTAACTGACATCAATGAAGGTGTTCAATTATAGAACATAGAACATAGAACATAGAAGGATACAGCGCAGTACAGGCCCTTCGGCCCTCGATGTTGCGCCGACCGAATCCTACCTAACCTGTACTAGCCCAATAACTTCCAAATGCCTATCCAGTGCCCGCTTAAATGACCATAAAGAAGGAGAGTTCACCACTGATACGGGCAGGGCATTCCATGAACTCACAACCCGCTGTGTGAAGAATCTACCCCTAACATCCGTCCTATACCTACCACCCCTTAATTTAAAGCTATAAATTACTGTCACGCTCTCTGCTCTGGCAGTGTTACTCCTTGTATCTATGTTGACCTATTCTGTTTCGGGGAGAACCACAATTCATTATATCATTGCCTTTGCTGTTAAGAGCATGGAGGTCATTGTCTACTGTTCTGGTTACAAACTCCACTTCCACTACTGTTTCCATCCCATCCCTGGACAATATCTGCAGCAGAAGCAGACATGTCACAAAAGTGGGAGATCCCTTTGACACTGAGCTGATTCTTGACACCATTCCTTGACCATTTCTAACTTGAAATACTCATCAGTCCAGAATATGTCGCACTGGTTTATTCCATCTGCTGTTTGAATCATGAGATATGAAATACAGTCTTAATGAAGGCAAGAATCTGCTGCTGATGCTCCCGGCTTCAAACCTGCCCAAACAAATCTGATTCAAACTCACACCAAACTCCCACCCATCTGTCATTCATGCACGCTGACGTATATTGCTGTTGTGTCTGGCAATGCCTTTATTTTAACATTCTCAAACACTTTACCGTATCTGTCCATGAAACTTCCCTCGTTCTCTCTGTTGATTAACAAAAAGCCTGCCAGTTGTTCGTATTTAAAATTGTTTTCTTCATGTGCGTTCTTTCTCAGACAATGAGTTTCTCATTTAACCACGTCAATCACGCGCACACATGCACACACACTCTCTCCCTGATGCACACACACACACAAGCAGAGAGAGCAAACCTTCCCACTGTAGGCAGTTACCTGATGTGAATATAGTTAACATATGATAGTAAAGTTTGCAATACTCTCATACTGGGCAGATAGTGCAGTTTACTGAGCAACACGCGAGCATGATCTGCACAGCCCTCCATACGGGGCTGTCATCTTGTCCCAGTTAATGTTGTTTGTGGTGTTCTGTGAAGCAGATTCAGATTTTGATGTAACAAACCATTTCAGCTAATCTGGCAACGCCTTTATTGAATGTTCTCATTCTTGTAATTTTACTCACGAAGATCTCACTTCTCCAATTAGTCCCACTGCCCTGACTTTTTCCCCATATTTCCGCAACATCTTTTTAGTTAATTAACTGTCTGTTTCAGTCCTTAATGTGAATCTCTCTGTCCCTTTGTATCTTTCCCTGGCCTTGGGTTTTGGCTCCCTAGTGTATCGAATGCTGGCATTGTGTAGCTCAGAAATAATGATATGGGGTGTGATAAGCGGTTGTTCACTTCCTGGTATGTCCCATATGCAGGTTTTCTGTGATATGCAAGCAGACATCCAGATCCCTCTGCACCTAAGCACTTTGAACTTTCTCGCCATTTAGATAATAATTTGTCTCTCCTTTAATACTGGCCAACGTGAATAGCACCATTTTTTTCCTCAAGGTATGTGAAGGTTTGTAGCTCAAGTTGAGATTTGGGGTGTATGTTTGCTCCTTGAGCTGTAGTTTTGATATCCAGACATTTCGTTACCTGGCTAGGTAACATCATCATTGGCGACCTCCAAGTGAAGCGAAGCTGTTGTCTCTTGCTTTATATTTAGATCTTTCTCCAAGATGTGTTTCTGGGGTTTGTGGTGATGTCAATTCCGGTTCATTTTCTGAGGAGTTGATTGATGGCATCTAGATCTATGTGTTGTTTATGGCGTTGTGGTTGGAGTGCCAGGCCTTTAGGAATTCTCTTGCATGCCTTTGCTTAGCCTGTCCCAGGATAGATGTGTTGTCCCAGTCAACATGATGGATTTTTTCATCCGTGTGTAGGACTACGAGGGAGAGAGGGTCGTGTCATTTTGTGGCTAGCTGGTTTTCGTGGATCCTGGTGGTAAACTTTCTTCCTGTTTGTCCTACGTAGTGTTTATGGTACTCCTTGCAAGGAATTTTGTAGATGTCATTGGTTTTGTCCATGGGTTGTACTGTGTCTTTTAAGTTTGTTAGTTTTTGTTTGAGAGTGTTTTGGTGGGTTTGTGTGCTACTAGGATTCCGAGGAGTCTCAGTAGTCTGGCTGTCATTTCTGAAACTCCTTTGATGTATGGTAAGGTGGTTAGGGTTTCTGGCTGTGTTTGGTCTGATTGTCGTGGTTTGTCCTTGAGGAATCTGCGCACTGTATTTCTTGAGTATCCGATCATCTTGAGTACGTCGTATAGGTGGTTCTCCGCTGTTTTGCGTATCTCGTCTGAGCTACAGTGTCTGGTGGCTCGTTGGAATAGTGTCCTGATACAGCTTCGTTTGTGTGTGTAGGGATGATTGCTGGTGTAGTTAAGTATTTGGTCAGTGTTTGTCGGTTTTCTCTATATGCAGGTTTGTAGTTCTCCATTGTCCTTTCTTTCGACTGTGACGTCCAGGAATACGAGTTTGTTATCGGTTTCTTCCTCCTTGGTGACCTTTATGCCTGTGAGAGTGTTGTTGATGATGTTAAATGTCTCTTCTATCTTGTTTCATTTTGTGATGCCAAAAGTGTCATCTATGTAGCGAATCCAGATATTTGGTTTGATGATTGGTAGGGCTGTTTGTTCTAGTCCATGCATTACCGCTTCTACTATGAATCCTGATCAAGTGGAGATCCCATGGGTGTGTTGTTGGTTTGCTTGTAGACTATGTTTTTGAAGGTGAAGTGGGTGGTGAGGCACAGGTCCATTAACTTCATGATATTTTCATTGGTAATGTGATTGATGGCGGTTGGTGTGTGTGATGGTCTCTTCTAAAAGTGTGGTAAGTGTTTCCGGTGCCAGGTCGATGTTAAAGGAGGTGTAGAGTGCTGTTATGTTGAATAAGATCATTGCTTCGTCTTCTTCTATGTTGGCGTTTTTGATGATTTTTAGGACTTTCTGGGTGGAATGGATGGAGTGTTGTGACTCTTCTACTAGGTATTTTAGTCTTGCGTGTAGTTCTTTGGCTAGTCTGTAAATTGGTGTTCCGGGTAGTGCGACTATAGGTCTGAGGGGGGCTCCTGGTTTATTGATTCTTGGTAGTCCGTAGAATTGTGGGGTATTGGTCCCATCGGGTTTCATTTTCTGGAATTCTATCTTGTTTAGTTGTCCGGAATTGTGTAATTTTCTTAGGAGATATGTAATTTTGTTTCCTAGTTGTGTGGTCAGGTCAAGCGCCACCTGTTGGTAGGTGCTGGTGCCTGCGAGTAGTGCATTAGATTTTTCTATATAGTCCCTTCTGTTCAGGATGACTGTCAACGACCTTTGTCTTCAGGTAATACAATGATGTCTTTGTCTTTTTTGAGGTTTTCTAGGGCTTTCTTTTCTTGTGTGGTCAGTTTGTTTCCTTCCCTCTTTCGGCTGAGAATAGGTGCAACTGTCTGTCTGATCATTTGTTGTGTTTCTTCCATGAGATTGTTGTCCTTCAATGTGGTTTCTAATGCCGCAAGTAATTCCTTCTTGTCAGCGTCTCGGTAATTGAAATTTAATCCTTTGGCTAGTCCCGCTTTTTCTGTGTCTGATAGGGTCCGGTCTGATAAGTTCTTTATCCATGCCCCTGTGTTAGCGGTTTTGTGTTTTTTTTGTGAGTTTGTCCAGTTTTTTCTTCACGTCCCGATTTTTCTTTATCTGTCTTTGTCGCTGTTTGGTGTTGATGGCTTGTTCTATCACGTCTGACCATACTTGGTTTGTTGCTTGTTTGAATAACGACTTTTGGCGCGCAATTCCCCGTTTGTATTTTCAGAGTCTGTGGTGGGCGTCATTGATTAATTCTCGGAGCATTCTGCGGCCGTTTTGTTCTGTAACACTTTTGGCTTGAGGTGTTTTTATCGGCGTTTATATTGCAGACCTTTTGGGAGTAGTTGTTTTCTTAAACATTCATGCAGGAAGTACAGTTGTTTGCGAGTGGAACTCTCTCGGATGGCATTCCTTTCCCATCTACGCGCAAGTTGTAGTGTGTTGCGCCCATGGTTTTTGCAAGGTTTGTGAAGGTTTGTAGCTCAGGTTGAGATTTAGGATGTTGGTTTGCTCGCTGAGCTGTAGGTTTGATATCCAGACGTTTCATTACCTGGCTAGATAACATCAATGGTGGCGACCTCCAAGTGAAGCAAAGCTGTTGTCTCCTGCTTTCTATTTATATCTTTCTCCTGGATGGGGTTCCTGGGGTTTGTGGTAATGTCATTTCCGGTTCGTTTTCTGAGGAGTTGATAGAGGGCATCAAGATCTATGTGTTTGTTTATGTCGTTGTGGTTGGAGTGCCAGGCCTCTTGGAATTCTCTGGCATGTCTTTGCTTAGCCTGTCCCAGGATAGATGTGTTGTCCCAGTCGAAATGGTGGCTTTTCTTTGTGGTGGCACTCCAAACACAACGCCAGAAACAAACATATAGACTTAGATGCCATCTATCAATCTCTCAGAAAACGAACAGGAAATGACATCACCACAAACCCCAGGAACCCCATCCAGGAGAAAGATATAAATAGAAAGCAGGAGACAACAGCTTCGCTTCACCTGGAGATCGCCACTGATGATGTTACCTTGCCAGGTAACGAAACGTCTGGATATCAAACCCACAGATCAGCGAGCAAACACACAACCTAAAAGCCCCATATTTCTTCACTTTAATTTACCTTGCTAAATGTTGGCCCATTCACCCAACCTATCCATATAGATTTAAAACCTCTTGCACCATCATTCCGAAGTAATTTCCCACCGATGTTAGTGTCACCTGAAAATGTGGCATCGTATTTTCGATCCCATCAACAGAGTATAGTCATTCCATCGATCGCAAATGGTTGAGGCATGAGTACTGAAATCAATGTCACCCCACAAATTGCACTTGCCAAAAGCAAATTATATATTTATTCCATCTGACTCCATTTTGTTGGTTCACCAATCCTCCATCCAAGCTAATAAATTACTCCTAAACCCATGTTGTCTGATCTTACCACTTACTCTTTGGAGAAGCGACACATCCAATGCCTTCAGGAAGGCCAGATATGTTCCATCTCCAGGATTCCCACGACCCACCTTGTTTGTGATATCTTCAAATAACTCAAGCAAACAATTCAGACACGGTTTAGTCTTCGTAAAACCATGTTGCCTCTGATGGATTGTGGTTTAATTTTGCAAATGTCCTGAACAATGGACTCTAACAATTTGCCTTAAATTACAATAGTTTATTGTTACACTTTCGTCCCTAATGTATACCATTATTACAAGTTCTTCCCTTTCGAAAAGCTTTACGTTTTCTTTGAATTCCTGTTTAAAAGGCACACGTTTTTAAGAGATTTGGTCCAAATGCTGTGTAAGAGCCACGTGTGGGTGAATGGACTCATCACCTGCTGGTGTACACACTCGATGGGCTGACGTCTTTCTGGTGTTCCCATGTTGCCATCTCCAAGGCCAGAATGACATCCTCCTGTTGATGCTTTAGAGGACTGGGAGATTATGGAATCTTACTGTTGCTGTGTAACATTTTGAGGGGCTGATGGGTCTTCTCATACTTCTCTATAACAGGTGGAAATACTGAACGGTCTCCTCATGTATCCCGGAGATGGGACCGAGGGATTGATTGGTCTTCTCTTCTTCCCACACAACAGACACATGTCTAAATTGCCTCTTCCTTTCTCATGAAAGAAGTGTCAGATAGTTTTTAATCCTTATCCAATTCCCTTGCAATAGGCTCGGTGGGTCTGAATGGCTTCCTGTTATCCCAGTGTAACAATCTCCAGTCACTGTGTGACCTCTTCCAGTTCCTATGTTACAGACTTGAGGAGGCTGAATGGACTGATCCTGTTGCTGTTTAACAGGATACTGGTGCAGCATGGCCTGCTGTTATAGGCTCGACTGGCTGATTGGCCTCCTTCTCTAAATGTATATCAGGCTCCAGGGGCTGAATAGCCTCATCCTGTTTTGGTGTAACAGGGTCGAAGGTCTGAATATCCTCCTGTTGTTCCTGTGTAACAGGTTGGAGAACGGAATGGATTCCTCCACTCTCTGTGTAATTCACTTCACTCGTTCACTCCTTCTGCCATTTATGTTCAAATAAGATCATCTTTAATCTTTGTAAACTCCAATGGCTACTAGGTCAACCTGATCATCATTTCATTATAAGTTCGCGCCTTCATTGCAGGAATCAGTTAAGGGAACCATCTCTGAGCTGCTTCCAATATAACAACATCCTTTCTTCATTGAAGAGATTAAATCTGTACACACTACTCTAGATGTGATCTCACTAAGAGCCTGTACAGCAGCAGCAAAGCCTTACCGGCTTGTTGGAAGGTTCCCACCCAGGTTAGAGCAGTCTCAGCTCTCTGAGGGAATACAGAGCATTGTTGGAAGATCATTGCCCTTCTCTACTCCATCAGCCTAACGGGAGATCTGGAGTAATTAAAGTTTGAGAAGATCATAAATGATGTGGCGAGATGATCTCTACCATCAATCTCCCCAGAGCCCACATCGCTCAGATTCCACAGAATCTAGTAAGGTGGAGATTTAAAAAATAGCAAGGAGGAGCAAACATTGATAGGAGTTATATATCAAAGTGGAAGCTGCAATACAAATGTTGGGTATGTTATATAACAGGAAATGAGATATACACATTCGTGGCTACTGCAGTGATAATGTACTGTTTAAGTTATATCTAAACTCTGTTAACCCAATTGAATGCTAATGCTGGGAAAAATGGATTTCAAGACCACGTGTGAGATGGTTTACATGAGCATTATGTTAAGCACTGAGCTCGAGATCAGGTGATTTAGGAATTGGTGTTGAGTGATCAGAAGAGCTAATTGAAATATTTGAAGGAAAGGACATTTTGGGAACAGTGCCCACAATGTACTGGTTTTCTTTTATGCTGTTTGAGTACACGACAGTTTTTGTTTTATTTGAAGTAACTGTTATAAATATGAGTCATGCAAGCCATCAAGGTGTGAGGAGAAAGTCGGGACTACAGATGCTGGAGATCAGAGGCGAAGAGTGTGGTGATGGAAAAGCACAGCCAGGCAGCATACTAAGAGCAGATAAATCGATGTTTGGGGTATAAGCCCTTCATCAGGAATGAAGCTTATGGGCCAAGGTGGCTGAGGGATAAATGAGAAGGGGGTGCTGCAGGGGGGAGGTTAGCAGGGATTGCGGTAGGTAGGTGAAGGTAGGGTTGAATGTGATAGGTGATGAAGGGAGACAGACCGCCTCATCTACTGCATCCATTGAACCCAATGTGTTCTTCTCTACATTGGCGAGGCAGAAGGTCAACTTGTGGAACATTTCAGAGAACATCTCTGGGACAGCCTCATTGAACAATTCCATCGCCTTGTGGCTGAGCACTTTAACTCCCATTCCCACTCATGAAGGACATGAGGGGCCTGGAGCTGCTCCATCGCCAAACCCGAGCCACCAGAAGCCTGCAGGAAGAAAGCCTCCTCTTCTGCCTTGGGACCCTCCAAACACAGGGGATCATAGTGGATTTCCCCATTTCCCCTAACCCCACCCTATCCCACTCCAACCCTCCAATCAACACCGCCCTTTTGTACATTCCTATGCGTCCACCTTCCTTGCTATCAATCTGGTCCACCCTCCTCTCCGAGTATCACTTTCAACCCCACCTTCACCTACCTATTAGATGAAAGGAAGCAGCTTAGAAAAATGCCAAGTTGTAGTAATCCCGTGGATTCAGAGAAATGTAGGACCCAGCAAAGAATGACCATGAAACTGAGAAGAAAATCGAAAAGAGAAAAAACATGCAGACGAAAGAAAAACATAAAAACTGCTAAAAAGCATCTATCAAGGTATTAAAAAAATAAAAATAAGGTCAAATGTGGAACAGTTGGTGTGCATTCAGGATAGTTTATTGCAGAGAACAGAGAAATCTCAGGGAAAAGAAACAGTTTATTTGCGTCTATCTTCATTGGGAGAATGTCCAGAAATTCTTCCAGAAATACCAAGTGACCATGGGACTTGTGTAAGTAAAGTCTAAGATTATTCTTATCCATGTTGCGTTCATCTTTGAAAAGAAAGCTGGATTGAATATTTCTAAATCTGACAGACCAGATGTATTTCACACAAGGATTTATGAGGAAGCAACAATAGACATGTTGATTGCATCGCGGATTTTTACTTAACCTTCCGACACATTCTCGAAAGTCATTTAGCCAATCTGTATAAGGCAAAGGTTACAAATATTATCCAACAGTTTAAGAAAGGATGAAGATGGAGAGGAGTGAACTACAGAGCAGTCATCTTGTCATCCGCAGTCGGGTGTTTGTTGGACTCGATTACAAAGAACATGCGACTACATATGTAGAAGGTAATAACATAACTTGGGAGTGTGAGAATATACCGATGAAAGGAAAACCAGAAGTGGCAAACATTTTCTTTGGAATGGTTTGAAGATGATTCTTGTGGACATAGACAATGAAGAACCAATGGATAACGTAGAGTTGAATATTCATGAGATTTTTTTAAAAACTCACAAAGTAAGCTCATAAGAAAGGTTAAAGCGAGAGGTATGAGGAAGAACATATGAAAATAGCAAAGAAAAAAATTAGTTTTACATTCAGGTGATTGTAATTGGAATATAGAAGACCTCATGCACCAGTTGTATCGAGTGTTCATGAGAGTATTTTGTATTGTTCGGAGTCCCAATCTAAGAAATAAGATATTGACTACAGAGGAACTGCAAAAGGTATTATTCAGATTCATCCCTAAAACGGCAAGATTTTCTGATGTGGAAACTCACCCTGTGATCTCGAGTTTTGAAACATGAGAGGTGGTTGCAGTGAAACTTAGAAACACAGAGGGGACTGAATAACAGGGACATGGAGAAGTACAAGTAGGCGAGATCTGGGAGAATCCCACGAGATTCTACACGGACAAGTAGAGCAGAATAATCAGCAAACAGTTAGTGTCCATTAGAAACCAAAGGGGCAATCTGTGTGTCAAGCTGGAGAACATTGATGGACTGTTACATGAGACCTTCACATCTATTTTACTTTAGAGACGGAGAAGACAAGTACAGAATTCAAGGAGATGGATGGGGAAACTCTTGAACAGATTGATGTAAAATACGAGAAAGTATTTGAGGCTTTGTTCTGTATAAATTTGGACCTAACTCCATGTCTGAATGAGTTGTATCACAGGCGGCTGTTGGGGTGAATGGAGGAAAGACCCTGTCTGAATATTTTAATTATGATCTGACCATAGAGGAGGTGCCAGAGAACTGGAGAACTGCTAACACGATTCCACTTCACAGTTCGGGTGGGAGAGATAGACCAGGGAACAATAGACGAGCGGGTATTAGGTCACTGTTAAGGAAACCACTGGAGAAAATAGAGAAGGAGAAAATTGAACTCCAATAAGAGTCGAAAGGTCTGATCAGGGATAATCATCATGACTTTATCAGAAGGAAGTGGCATCTAATTGATTTGATTCAATTAGCTTGAGGAGGTCGGTTGTTTAGCTTTGTAGGGAAACCTTTGACAAATTTCCAGCTGGGAAACTGAAAAATAACGTAAAATCTCACAATATAAATGATAACTTGACAAGTTACAACGAAAATTGTCTTAGTGGCAGGAGGCAGAGGGTAGAGAGAGAAGGCTGTTTGTGTGACTGGAGACCAGTGTCCCCTGGTGTACCACAGGGATTAGTGATGTGTCCCTTATTGTTTGTGTTATTCATAACAAAAACAAATGTGAATGTGGAGGGGGCAAGGTGGGGAGGCAGGGAGGTGTGATAAGTAAGTGTACATTTGACATAAAGATTGACCGGTTGGTTTGCAGTGAGCAGGAAGGCCTTAAGTTACAGGAAGATGCAGATGAAATGGTCAGATGGGCAGATCAATAACAGATACAATGTAACCTTGATAAATATGAGGTGATGCACATTGGGAGAAGGAACCAGGCAGTGGAGGACTCAATGAATGGCAGCACACTGGGAAGCTCAGATTGTGCTTCTCCACACATCCCTGAATGTGACTGGACAGGTTAATGCTTAAAAATGTGTTGCTGGAAAAGCGCAACAGGCCAGGCAGCATCAAAGGAGCAGGAGAATTGACGTTTCGGAAATATTCGTGAAGAAGGGCTTATGCTCGAAACAACGATTCTCCTGCTCCTTTGATGCTACCTGACCTGCTGCGCTTTTCCAGCAACACATTTTTTAAGCACTGATCTCCAGCATCTGCAGTCCTCACTTTCTGCTGGGCAGGTTAATGGACTAGTTAAGAATTGGACCTTGAGTATTGTGGTTCCTAATCAGGGTGGAGATATAAGACCTATACAGGGCTTTGGTTCGGCCAAAATGGAATACTATATGTAGCTCTGGGAGCCACATTCCAGGAAGGATGTGATTGTACTGGAGAGGGTGCAGAGGTGATTCACCAGGATGTTCCCTGGGATGGAGCATATCAGCTATGGAGAGAGGCTGGATAAGCTCGGGTTGTTTACTTTGGAGCAGAGAAAGCTGAGGGGTCAGTGATTCAGAAGGATAAGATTATAAGCGACACGGACAGGGGGGATAGACAGCAGCTGTTCCTTTTAGTCAGAGGGTCAAGAACAAAGGAGCACACTTTTATAGTGAAAAGTTTGAGGTTCAGAGATGATTTAAACATTTTTTCACCTCGAGGTGTGGGCTTCTGGGATTACTTCCCGAGAGGGGAATTATCACGAGTAACCTCACAATCGTTAAAAAGTACTTGGGCAAGCACTTGGAAGTGTTTTAACATTCCAGGCTATGGGACTGCTGTAGACAGTGGGACTAATATAGATCGTGCTGTACTTCTGTCGGCACAGAGTCTTTGCTCCCGTGAGTGTACCATGTGGAATGTCAATTATTGGAGCATTTTAAGGCAGGAATTGATGGGTTTCTGAAGAGTTATATTCATAAGGGTTATAAGTGTGAACTGTAATAGCTTGTTAAATTATGTCAATGTGAGAAATATGAGAAAACAAGTGTAGTTTCCTTGCAGTTTAGAACCAGAGAATGGAGAATGGGGAACAGGGAAATGGCAGAACTATGAAGCCACTACTTCAGTTCTGTCTTCACAGAACTTTCTAACAATATAAGGAAAACCAAGTCTGGTGTGGGAAAATGATAGAGTACGTGGAACATAGAACATAGTAAGTAAATGGTTTAGCAGAAATTATTGTGACTGAATGTAATAGTCATAGACAACACTAACATAGATTTATGAAATGGGAATTATGTTTGAGAAGCAGACTGGCTGACAAATGAAAGAGCAGTAATGGATGTAAAACATTTTGATTTTTAGGAAAATGTTGGTAAAGCTCCAAGCCCAATTTGCAATATCAAATCTGAGTGGATTGGGGCTAATATATGGACATGTCTTGAGAATGGGACAGCTGGCAGTAAACAGTGAATAGAAATAAACAGACTCATCAAGCAACAGCCTGACATTGTCTGTAAGGTATGATTCTGTGAGTATGACTATGACCTAGACACCCCATCACCTTCCCCGGATATGTTCTGTCTCATCAGCAGGATGGACACAGCAGAGGTGGCGGCACAGTGGGATGCAGTTAGAAGGGAATTGCTCTTGGAGCCCTCAACAGTGACTCCGTATCCCATGGCATTAGTTTGCATTTGGGAAAGGAAACCTCCTGCTGATTACCAAGTACCAGCGTCTCTCAACTGATGTATCAGTACTCCTCCATGCTGACCAACACTTGGAGGAAGCACTGAGGGTAGCATTCTGGGTGGGGTATTTCAATGTTCACCACCAACAGTATCTCAGCTACAGCATTATTGATCGAGAAGGCTGGGTCCTCAAGGATATAACTGCTAGAGTGGTTCTGCGGCAGGCAGTGAAGGAACCAACAAGAGGAAAATATACACTTGACCACAGCCTTACTAATCTGCCAATTGCAGAAGTATCTGTCCATGACAGTATCGGTAAGAGTGACCACCGCATAGTCATTGTGAAGACAAAGTCACACCTGCATATTGAGAATAACATTCACCATTTTGGGTGGTACTATCACAGTGCGAAATAGGGCAGACTTCGAACAGATCTAACAGTTCAAGTCTGGGTGTCCATAAGGTGCTGTGGTTCATCTATAGGAGCAGAATTGTACAGCCACACAACCTCATGACCTGGCATATCCCCCTCGCAACAATTACCATCAATCCAGAGGATCAACATTGGTTCAATGGATGTGCAGGATGGCAGGAGCAGCACCAGGCAAACCTGACAATGAAGTGTCAGCCTGGTGAAGCCACCAAACAGGACTACTTGTGTGCACCAAACAGCATAAGCAGTAAGTGATAGACAGAGCTAAGTGATCCCATAAGCAAAGGATCAGATCTAAGCTCTGCAGTCCTTCCACATCTAGTCGAGAAACGTTGGAGAAAATTAAACAATTCACTGGTGGAAGAGGTTTCACAAATAACCCCTTCCTCCATGATGGAAGAGCCCAGCACTTCAGTGTATAAGATAAGGCTGATGCATTCGTAACAACCTTCAGTCAGAAATGTTGAGTGGATGATCCATTTCAGCCTCCTCCAGTGATCCTCAGCGATTCAGTTACAAGTCATCAACCAATTCGAGTTGGAGATACTGACTACTCAAAGGGTCCATACTCTGACAGCATTCTGGCAATTGTACCGAAAACTTGTGCTCCATACCTTGCCACTCCCCTAAACAAACTCTTTCAATACAGTTACAATGGCTTTTCCTGATTATGTGGAAAATTACCCCAAGTATCTCCTGTATATAAAAAGCAGAACAAATCCAATCTGGCCAATTACAACTCCATCAGCCTACTCTCGATCATCAGTAAAGTGGTGGAAGGTCTCAGTGCTTTTAAGCAGCAACCTGCTCAGCAATACCCTGGTCAATGATGACCAGGTTGGGCTCCCCCAGGACCACTCAGCTCCGGATCTCATTACCTTGATTCAAACATGGACAAAAGAGCTGAATTACAGAGGTGGGGTGAGAGTGACAGCCCTTTAAATCAAGGCTGCCTTCGACCAAGTGTGATATCAAGGGGCCTTAGCAACACTGGAATCAATGAGTATCAGAGGCAAACAGCCCGCTGCTTAGAATCATACCTGACACGTAGGAAGATGGTCGTGGTTGATGAAGGTCAGTCAACTCAGCTCCATGTCTGTAGGAGTCCCTCGAGCAGTGAACAGAAACTTCTTCAGGGCTGCTTCATCAATGACCTTCCCTCCATGTTAAGGTCAGAAGTGGGGATGTTCGCCAATGATTGTACAATGTTCTGCAACATTTGTGGCTCCTCAGATACTGAAGCAGTCCATGTTCAAACACGACACGAAATGGACAGTATCCAGGCTGACAAGTGGCAAGTAATGTTCAGCCCACACGAATGCCAGACCATGACCATCACCAATAAAATACAATCCAACCTGCCCCTTGGCATTCAATGGTGTTACTATCACTGAATCCCCCAGTATCAAAGTCCTGGTGGGTAATCATTGCTCAGAACCTCACTGGTCTCCCCACATGAACACTGTAACTATAAGAGCAAGTCTGAAGCTAGGAATGCTGCGGCGAGTAACTCACATCCTGACTTCCAAAATTCTGTCCATCATCTACAATGCATGTCAATACAATATAGGTCAGAAGTGTGACAGAAGACTCCCAGTTTGCCTGGATGAGTGCAGCCCTAAGAACACTCCAGAAGCTTTATACCATCCAGGACAAAGCAGCCAGTTTGACTGGCCCTTCACCCAAAATGCTCTGCCATCAAAGCGCAGCAGCAGCAGTGTTTTACTATCCACATGCTGCAATGAAATGATTCACCAAAGATCCTCAGAAACCATCTTCCCAATTCATGACCACTTCTATCTAGAAGGACAAGGGCTCCAGATGTATGGAAATACCATCATCTTTAGGTTCCCCTCCAAGCCATTCACCATCCTGACTTGGAAATATATCACAGCTCCTTCACAGTAGCTGGGTCAGAATCCTGGGATTCTCTCCCTAATGGCATTGGAGGTCAACCACAGCAGGTGGACTGCAGTGTTCAACAAGGCAGCTCACCACCACCTTCTCAAGAGCAACTAGGGACAGGCAATAAATGCTGGCCCAGCCAGTGACACCCAGATTGACGAAATACAGAAATAGAAATTAACAGAGGTCGGTTGCTGAGGTATCACAGAGATCGGTGTTTGGGGCCCAGCTGTTCACAATGTCCTTTAAATATTTGGTTGCTGGAATCAGATGCAATACATCCCAGCCTGCTGATAGCACTAATGGATGTGGGATTGTGAGTGGGTGCGGAGGATGTAAAAAATCACCAAGAAGACTAAGACAAATGGAGTGAATGGGTAAATACGTGACAGATGGAGAACAATGTGGATAGAGGTGACGGTGTGCCCTTTGGTGGAAATGATAAACTGGAATCCTACAATTTGAAAAGGATTGGTTGAAACACGTTGCTTTACAAAGGGCCATATGCTCCTTTTTGTTGTTTCCTTCTGCATCAACCTCTGAGGTCCCTGCAGCGCAGTGAGTTCTGTAACCAGAAGTCAATACTGGGCATGGCATTGACACGCTGACCAGTGTACACAGACCCACCAAGTGGGGAGCTATAACACGGAAAAGGATCTGCATATCCTTGTACATATGTCGCTGAAAGCAATATTGCAGAAACAGAAAGCAGTGAGGAAGATAAATGGTGCCTGACCTTCATTTCAGGGGGATGTGAGTCCAGGAGAAAGGGTGTCTCAGTGCAGCTGTACAGGGCCTTGGTAAGATATCATCTCGAACATTGTGCAGTATTGTGTGCAGTTTTGGTCTCCTTACCTAATAAAGGAAAACCTGACATTGAGGGAGAGCAGTGACGGATGACCAGACTGATCTCTGGGATGACAGGCTTGTTGTGAGAGCAGAGTTTGGGGTGACTGGGCCAGTATTCCATGGGGTTTAGGAAAATAAGTGGAGATCTCAGTGAAATTTGCAAAACTCTGACAAAGTGAGTCAGATTGGAAGCAGCGATGATAATTCCCCTGGCTGGGACTTCTAAAACAAGGGGCCACAGTATTAGGTACAGTCAGTCACTCTGCATTGAGATGATAATAAATATCTGCACTCACTGACTGGGGAACCTGGGGAATTCGTTCGCACCTGGAAACCGAGTCACTGAATATAAATACGGATTTAGAGACAGTAAAGGGATGGTGGGAGAGCAGGAGTATGGTATGGAAATTATATTGAATTGGTTAGCAACTCGATGAACCAAACATACTACTGCACCGCCTATTTTATAGCTTCCCAAGGTTACTCACATTAACAGATATGTATATCGTGTGGGGTAAGTATATTGAGGAGATTTTTTTTTCCCATGAACTTAGAATGGGGAGGCCAAATGTGTTTTCCATTCCCGATGTTTCTGTGCAGTCTGTGGAAAAGCTCTGTAAAATGCTGTCACAAGCTCTCAGGTGTTAGTAAGGAGGTTTCTGCAGGGTCGACAGGACTGTGTTCCCATTCCCTTTTCCCACATTGCTGCTGAGGCCGGATGTTCTGTCCGGTTTCATCCTTTCAGACCTCTGAGTAGTTTGATACAAGTGAGTGCCTTGCTTGGCCGTTTCAGAGACCATTGAAATGTTTATCACGTGTCAGGGTCTTTGGAGTCACTTTTAGGCCAAACCAGGAAATCATGGGAGATTCACTTCCTAAAAGTACATTGGAGAAGGAAATTCTGTTTACAATCCATATTGGCTTCAAGGTCACTGTTACTGACCCCAGATTTTAGATCTCGATATTTTATTAATTGTCTTTAACTTCCTCCCGCTTCCAGATCATTAGCCTGGTCTGGCTTAATAATCCAGTGACATTTCCACAACAGCACCATCTCCACATGGGGACCTGTCGGAAACCACACTGAGCACGTTATTTCTGTGCTGCTTGACACCTCTGCCAAAAATAACTCCCACTAATTTGACTGTCTAGATGGGACTGAGGAGGTGGTAATTGGTCAGATTGTAATTATTCCCGTCTTAGGGGATGGGACTTAGCTGAGTAATTTTCCACATTGCCAGGGAGATGTCAAAGTTGGAGCTGTAATGAAAAAGCTTCCCCAGGGACACGGCTTGTTGTGCAGCACAAGTCTTCAGTCTATTGCAGAAATGGAGTCAGGACCCATTGTCTGTGTCGTATCTGCTCTGTTCAGTTGTTTCTTCATCTCACGTGCCACGAATCAAATTAGTTGAAGACTGGCATCTGTGATTTTGAGGGCATCGTGACGATGGTAAGGTGTATCATCGATTCAACACTTCTGGCAGAAGATTGTGCAGATAAAACATCCTTCTCTTTTACACTGATGTGCAGGTCTGTTCCATTATTTAGGGTGGGGATGTTTGTGGAGCCCTCTCCTCCAGCCATTTGTTTAATCGTCCATCATCAATTATGAAGGAATGTGACAGGACTGCAGAGCTTCGTTCAGATCTGTTGGTCAAGTCTGGTAGCTTTAATGTGTTAGCATCAGGTTAAGGCTCATGTGATTCTGACTCTGACATGTTCACCCACACTCGTCACTGAGTCATAGATGGTGTTGATGGTAATGACAGACTGAGGTGTTATCCTGGCAAAAAGTTACAGGTTGTGGCTTAATGCATGTCTGCTTCTCCAGCTGCTGTGGTCTACAGCACTACATGAATACGCAGTTTCCAGCTGCAATACCTGCAATGCAATTCTGCTGCCTGTTCCACAATTCTCATTGAGACCCATTCGCCCATCAGCCCTGCACTCAGTGACCTTACCTGGTTTCTGTTGTGGCAATACTTCCATTTTCAAACTCTCATTCTGCTGAGGGTCTATCTCCTCGGGTCATGCTTCCAATCTGATACATTCCGCAAAAGCATTTAACTGATCTTAATTCAAATGTTTAAATCACCTGAATCTTTTTCCTTGAGAAATACCATCTTCTGTGTTTAAAGTGAATGTTTTCCCTCTGTTCCTTTCCCTAACCATGAATAAGAGCTCTGTAGTGTCAGTGATGCCAGAGTTATGTAGTTTCAGGGCCAATGAATTCTCTGGATTCCCAATCATATTCACCACATTGTATGTTTTCTCTTTCGGTTTGATGCCTTATCACTCATGGCTGCCTTGTTCTCCCATGAGTATGTTTCAAGTTCTTGGGGTTGCATTTCTGGTATTATCTTCCGAATTATCCCCAGAGCCTCCTCCCATTGCTGCTCCATGGTCATTCCTGCTCTGCTTTCCTTCCAATTAACTCTGGCCAGCTACGACCGCATGCATTTGTAGTAACATTGCTTAATTATAATCATGTTACATCTTGAAGAGAGCGTTATATATAAACTGAAAGAAGGAGTTTTGGGAGATGGGACACGAAGAATAATTGGTGGGTTTCTTAACTAGATACAAAGGGAGAACGAGAGAGAGGATACAGATATGGAGATGTGGAAAATGAGAAAACTACATTCTTGAAATAAGTAGATGAACATCCCCCAATGTTTTGGCAATGCCTGTGTGCTGTGGTCCTTTGTACAGTGCATGTACAACAGAGTCATATTTCAAATGCTGAGTATGATGCCAGAATATATATCTCCAATAATATGACAGACACTGGCTTTGGAAAGAACTCAGCAGGCCAACATATTGAAGTCCGGTAGAAAGGGGATTAACTGAAATAAGTTGGGACACCAGAATCAAGACTTTGGAGCAAACATCCTGGTAAGAATGGGAGATTAGAGTTGGAAATCCCAGAAAAGGAGGGAACGTTGAGATGATCAAATCATGTTTTAATGCATCATTTTTCGTTAACTGTGTCTCTGTTGTTAATTTACAATGTGTTGTGCACATATGAAAAATGCGACTTATCTGCACACACATTGATTAAACAGTATGTATAAAACCACTTTTCCACCATTGAAACTGTCCTGTTGTTGTGTTACGAGGATACATGAACACCAACTAAACACCAAAAGACATGACGCACTATCACTATGTTCCATACATACAGACAAAGAAGGGCACCACTTTGACTGGGACAAAGCACACACACATATTAAGACACGCAAGGACCTTCTTAGAGGAATGATATTCTAACCAGAAGTCCATCAATAAACGCATCAATTTAGATTCTGTCTACATTCTCTTGTTAAAATAACCGGAAATGACATCACCCACTTTAAGAAACCAAGATCTATAAATAGAGAGGCGGGACATACAACCAGCACTTCAGCAGATACTCTCATTGATGATGTCACCTAGTCATGGTGATGAAACTACTGAAAACATACTCAGTGAGCTAACTTGCACACATATAAATTGTTATTTTTTTGTTTATTAGTGGAATTTAGGAGTTCTCTGTTGCTCACGTTTTGACAGATTATGATGTGAGGTGAGCTTTTCTAGGTGTGTGGTTTTAATTAACAGAGGGGTTCGACATTGATGTCATAACAGTTTGGGGCCTTGCCGTATGCCATTTGGACAGACTTGAACAGATTTGAGATACAACAGCTCCCAGCAAATTCCAACTCATTGCAATTAGTGACTTTGATCTTCAAATAAAACCAGTGGGAAAATTCGTTTAATGTTGTAACTTGTGGTTGGTTAAACGAAAAGTGAGGGAAATGGCTCTTAACATTACATAGAACATAGAAAAATACAGCGCAGTACAGGCCCTTCGACCCTCGATGTTGCGCCGACCGAAGCCTACCTAACCTACACTAGCCCAATAACCTCCATATGCTTATCCAATGCCCGCTTAAATGACCATAAAGAGGGAGAGTCCACCACTGCTACTGGCATGGCATTCCATGAACTCACAACCCGCTGAGTAAAGAATCTACCCCTAACATCTGTCCTATACCTACCACCCCTTAATTTAAAGCTGTGTCCCCTAGTAACAGCTGACTCCATTAGCGGAAAAAGGTTCTCACTGTCAACCCGATCTAAACCCCGAATCATCATGTACACCTCTATCAAATCTCCCCTAAACTATCTTTTCTCCAATGAGAACAGCCCCAAGTGCCTCAGTCTTTCCTCATACGATCTTCCTACCATGCCAGGCAACATCCTGGTAAACCTCCTCTGCACTCGTTCCAATGCCTCCACATCCTTCCTATAGTATGGCGACCAAAACTGCACACAATACTCCAGATGAGGCCGCACCAGAATCTTTTACAACTGCAACATGACCTCAGGACTCCGGAACTGAATTCCTCTACCAATAAAGCCCAGTACGCCATATGCCTTCTTCACAGCACTATTTACCTGGTTGGCAACTTTCAGAGATCTGTGTACATGGACACCAAGATCCCTCTGCTCATCCACACTACCAAGTAGCCTACCATTAGCCCAGTAATCCATCTTCTTGTTACTCCTACCAAAGTGAATGACTTCACACTTAGCTACATTGAACTCCATTTGCAATCTTTCTGTCCAGCTCTGCAACTTATCTATATCCCACTGTAACCTTCCACATCCTTCTTTGCTGTCCACAACTCCACCGACTTTCGTGTCATCCACAAACTTCTCACCCTGCTTTCAAGCCCTCCTCTAGGTCATTTATGAAAATGACAAACAGCAATGGTTCCAAAACAGATCCTTGTTGGGAAGATGTTGGGAATTAGGTAAGAAAGGTAAATGAACAGGATGGAGATGAAGGGAGACCGTAGGGATGTATACAACTAGGTTAGTAACTTGTCATATTTCGGTGAGAAAAATGTCAAAACCTTTTTTTATTTCGTTTGGAAAAATAACTAGGCAGATGACATGTCCAGTGAATTTGTGGGTAATGCTACTTCAGACTAAGCTGGTGGGCACAGCTGGTGAGAGATGTGCAGCACTGTCAGATGAGGGATCAAGAGATGATCAATATGTCTAATTGGCTACTTTGATTGGTTATGAATTGGTACTGGAAGCATATAGACAGAAGTTCAGAAAAATAGAGAGGAACCAGGTCAGACTTACATTGAGATTGAAAGAATTAACCACAATCATTTTGACAGGTGGGTGCTGGCCTTAAAAATGGATAAGACCTGTGAGACTTGAAGGAAGATTAATCTGTTGGAGATTTTAAAAGACTTACTTCCAGAGAGAGTAAGAATTCAAGTGAATGAATAGAAAATTCATAAGTGAGAAGGATGGCAGAAATGGCAGGCAAATATGCATTGTGGCATATGATGAAATTTAGCCTCTGGCAAGAATTTCATCCTGTGAGGGATAGAAATTGGGAGAAGGGACGATCACACTCTACAAAGCGAACAGTAGCTCACAATAGTTTACCACAGTGAGTAACAGAGTGTCAGTTCCTGGAATACAGTTTGTTCTTGGGAACGATTTAACAGGAGGCGAGATGGGATAGGCACCCCTTGTGGAGGAGAAGCCAAAGGCTGACTAGGGAATTGGTGAGTTAAAAGAAAATTACCCAGGATTTTTTCCAGACTGTGTAGTAACAAGATCCCACTTTCATAAGTTACAGCAGGAAGGAAAAACGAACGAAAAAGACAAATGAGTTGATGCTCAGTGAACTGACACCCTGTTTGATGTGGCAGTGCAGGAAAAACCTGAACAGGCAGAGGTGTTCCGTCCTGAAAGGCTAATGGACTAACAACAGAGATATATACACACATACACATGCACACACAGAGAAAATGAATCAGAATATATTGTTGAACGTTATTAACTTAAAGATAAAATCATAAAATTAAAATGGAGATCCCGATAGGTTACTTATTGAACAAGAATGATTAAGTTCCACACTGGCCTGACAATATTTTAATGTGTATATGACAAACAAATTGTCGGAGATAGTTGTGGACAACGACAAATCTCTCGCATTGTTTGGAATATTTAAAGACCAGAATATGAGACTATTTCATTGGAGTCTTACCTTACCGACTTTAAACTTACAAAATGTACATGCTGTGGCTCCTACAATGTGATAGCAGATGTGTTTTCGTGGATTTAAAGGAAAAAGTGTAGATACGTTATGACTTATTCCAGTGGTGTATTGGTGTACAGAATTAATATGAATGATATAACTGAGATTAACACTTTGGTATTTCATAAAATTGGGATTAAGAATTAGAGGAAAACAAATGTAGCCATCTTTTCATTCTGCTAGTTCATTTTATTTTCTGAAGCGGGGAGATGTTATGAAGAGAAAAACATATATGGACACTTTAAGACAGATCGGGTTTTGCTGAATAGAAATTAAAGCCACAGATGCCAGCTGAAGGTCACACTGTTCCACATGTCACCATTAGCTGAGAAATGGATTCCTGAATTTTGGTTGCTGTTTTGACAGCCATTCAAATGTAACCAAATAGTTTAAATAACGCACAGGATACCAGATGCCAACAGAATCTGAATATTATTGTTTGGACACCTGGACAGCAATCACATTATGAGAATTATTGTATCATGGAGAGTATATGAACCCAGCATGTTGAACACTGGAGGGAGAGCTGCTGCCATCCAACAGTAGAGCAACTGCTGTAGAGCAGGAGTGCTAACTGGCCATCTCAAACACTCTCTCTCAAAGACACATGTTCATGCAAACCTATTTGCAACAAAAAAAAATGACCCAGGGAGATGCAACTGAAAGAGTGAAGACAGCGGGGAAGATAGAGACTGTATGGTCTTAAGATTGTAATGTTTAATATGTCGGTTGTTGGAACAACATATTTTTACAGAGTTCGAGTCAGATAGTAAGTAGCTAAGAAAAGAGGGACTTGTATTTGTGAATAGTTGTTGTTTAGTGTTCACTATTAAGGTTAAGAAACTAACTTGTTAATTTTTGTTTAAAAGGAGGTCTGTGTCACTCATATTTTAACAGATTACGAGGTGAAGTGAGCTTTTCTGGGTGTTTGGTTTTAATTAACAGAGGGGTTCGACTCCACCTTATTAATGTCCATCCACGCTCACCCCATTTCCCTGCAGTTGGCCGATACCCTTCCAGTCCTTTCCTATCCAAATATTTATCCAAACGCATTTGAAATGTTGTTAATTTACCCCATCAACCACATCTGCGAGTAGCTCATCCACGTACCAGCCTCTGTGGAAAGAAATGGCCCCTCAGGTTCCCTTTTATTCCTTTCCTTCTAACCTTAAACTGATCCTCTCTCGTCCTTGATTCTCTACAACTTGGAAAACGACTGAGACCATTAACCCTATCCATACCCCTCGTGATTTTATACAGCTCTATAACAACTCCCCCAGTCTCCTACATGCTCAAGAAAATGTCCTATCTTGTCCAACCTCTCCCTATAACTCAGATCACTGGGTCCTGGCAACATCCTTGTAAATTTCTTCTGTACTCTTTCTAATTTAATAACATCCTCCCTTAAACAAAGTGACAAAACTTGAACACAATACTCCAAGTGTGACCTTACCAAAGCCCTGTATAACTGCAGCATAAATTCCCATCTTCCATACTCAATGTCTGGCCTGATGAAGGCCATTGTGCCAAATGCCTTCTTCACTGCCCTGTCTACCTGTGACTCCACTCTCAGGGAACCGTGCTCCTGAACACCAAGGTCTCTCTGCCCCCTGCACCCCTTAAGGCCCTCCCATTCACCATGAAACTCCTACCTTGATTTGAATTTCCAAAATGCAAGACCTCACGCTTCTATATTAAATTCCATTTCTCGGCCCATTTCCCCAACTGATTAAGGTCCTGCTGCAATTTCTGATAATATTCCTCACTGATCATGCTCCCACTTACTTTAGTGTCATCTGCAAACTTATTAATCATACCTTGTACATTCTCAACCAAATCATAGATAACAAACAGCAATGGACCAAGCCTCCGGTCTGACAAACATCCTTCCACTAAAACCTCTGCTTCCTACCATCAAGCCAACTGTGTATCCAATTGGACAGTTCCCACGCATTCTACGTGTTGTAACCTTCCTGAGCAGCCTGCTATGTGGAAACTTATCAAACCTCATCAAAGAACTCTAAGAAATTTGGGAAGCATGATCTATGCTGTCTATGCTGACTGCTCTGAATCAAACCCTGTGTAAGTAATGGGTGCAGTCAATGGCATGCTGTCCTTCATTGTAAGATGATTCGAGTACATAAGTAAAGCCATCTTTCAGCTGTTGTAGAACCTTGCTGAGAGAGCATTTGGGACATTCTGTACAGACATGATGTCCTTTGTAAGGAATGGTTCCCGTACCACAGATACAGATGATGGTAACATGAGGATAGAGTGAAGAAGCAGAGTGTTTAACCTGTAGAGTGTGAGAGACGAAAAAATGGTGATGCTGAAACACGAAGAGTGGCAGGGGTCTCTTATTTCCAAAACAGAAATTCCATACTTTACCCAGGATTGATTGGTTTGATTTATTGTCACGTTTGCCTCAGCACAGGGAAACACTTTATTTATGAGCAGTGGAGGCAGGTCATAGTAAACATGGCCAGACAGATCATAGGATGGAAATAGACTTGGACAGAGTAAGGCATACAGGTTACACTGCACAGGATGTGCACTAGACAAGATCAGCATTACTTGAACTTAGAGAGTCCATCCATCAGTCTAGCGTGACTTTCCTAATGGTTTATATGCCTAAATTAACTGTCCCCACGTTATTGTGCAGTCGGCGTGTGTACCCGTACAGAACGTCATGTTGCTCACAATCCCAACATCAGCCACAATACCTTCCATCTGAAACAGGTAGCCATTCCCATCAGCTTCCGCCCTACATAGAGAACACCAGGCTGGCTTCTCGGAGATGGAAGGTGCCTTCTTGTGACTTCACACAACACATATGGCTTCCTTCCTCACCGCGAGAAAACCCTGTTAAAGTCCCACGTGTGTATCATGACAGACGGAGCTACGAGGAACAACATGGAGCAGTCAGTCTGTGCAGCCTCTGCTCCACCTGGTCACCATGTTAGAGCATCAGTTAGGAGACAGTGAGGACTGTTGATGCTGAAGATCAGAGTAGACAGTGGTCTACTGGAAAAGCACAGCAGGAGAATCGATGTTTCGAGCATAAGCCATTCATCAGGAATCGGCATCAATTACCTCATTCTGCCCCTGTGTAAGTGCATTGAGGTGGGAATGGTCTCCTACTGTTCCTGTGTAAGTGACTCAAGGGACTAACTGGCTTCTTCACCGTCCGATTGGACAGGGCCAAGGGCCTGATTGGGTTACCCCCGGTTCCTATATGACAGCTCGATGTGCTGACTAGTGTGATGCTGCTGTAGCTTTAAGAGGTTATTTTGTTCTGGTTTCTTTTAGGAGAGAGATTGAATGACCGTTACCAAGCTGGCTAGTTAGGACCACTTGAATAAACAACTAGTGAGGTCTTAGGTTTATTTTAATGCAGATGGAATGGGTGTGGTCAGCTCTCACAGATTAGGATTTCTGCGTTTTGTTTCCTCAGTAACATCAGAAATTATTGGGGTCTCCACCGAGTTGAAAGTTTTAGTGAATGTCTCCTGGCAGCTATTCTCTATGAATTTTCTCTTGGTGCTGTTTTTAAATCCTGAATTGGAGAAATATTTGTGTCATTCAGTGTCTGAATATTCCTTTTTTCCAAGGGCTGTGTTCATGTGATTTTCCAGTATTGGAACAGTTCATTAGTTTTGGTTCATAGATCTATTATTCTGCAAACTTGTCCAATATAATTACGTTATTCTAAATTCCTCTTTTTTTGTTGTTTTTTAATCTGTCGTGTTTAAGTAAATGGTGTTATGCTTCATACCGAGTTATTTGACCACTCACATTGCATCTGGAACAGACACTTTGCATTTTCTTTAAAATCAGAAAACATTCGAATCTAGGCTACCGTCTTCAAATATTTTCGAGGGGCTCTGGTGTGGTCCATCACACTAGAATCCTTCTTTTCCTGAGTAATAGGCTGGAGGCACTGAATGGACTGTCCCTGTTCTTCTGCAATAGTGTCAATGGGCTGAACGACTTCCTCATATTCCTGTGAAACCAGTGTGAGGTGCGGAATGATCTCTTATTTTACTGTGGCAATATGCAGTGTCAGACAGTCCTTTATATGAATGTTACTGACTCTTTAAAAGCACAAGCCTCAATGGAGTCCATGTCTTGCTGCACATGGACACAGTCCAGTTCAGGAGCTGCTGGGAGCGTCAATTTGTTCTGAACATTGTGGAATCCTCAGTGACCATCCCCACTTCTGATCTTATGGTGAGGAGGGTGGGGGCGGGGAGACATTGATGAAGCAGCTTAAGACGTTTGTGAAGAGAAAGTTATCCTGAGGATCTCCCACAGAGGTGACCCAGGACTGAGATGATGAACATCTTCCTTTGTGCCATGTTTGACTCCAAACACTGGAGAGTTTTCTCTGATTCACATTAAGTTCAGATTTGTTAAGCTCGTTGGTGTCAACAGAAGTCAACAGAAGCCTTGATATCAGGGCCAGTCATTTTTACCTGACCCCTTGTGTCAACCTCTTTTGTTCATATCAATAAGCCATGGTATAGGAGCAGCAAGGGTTTTCTTCAAACAGGTGGTATTGAATGTCAGGATTTCTCTTCTCAAGAGTGTTCGGGGAGCCAGATGACTGAAAGTATTTGAAGAGGAGGTAGATGGATATTGACCTGTCAGAGAGTTGAGGGCGATGATGAATTGGGTATGAAAGAGGATTTGAGACCAAGAGCAGATCAGTCATGATCTTAGTGAAAGGCAAGGCAGGGGTGGGGCGTGAATGACCTGCCCCTGTGTCAGATGTTCTCACATTCTGTTATTGGAAAGTTAGTAGGTGTTATTTTCATGAATGTTCTGTTATTGAATGTTGCCGTCAGGGAGACCGGCGGATTTTGTGAGCCATCGCTGGGTGAGGTATGGGGGCTGTATTCATAATGAATTTGGGTCTACAACGTGACCAACAAATAGAGCACAAGTTGCAGATTGGGGAAGCTCTGTAAAGAGAGATGAGGGTCCTCTTTCATACCCAGCCTGGGTTTTACAATTACATTTCTCAAATCACCTCAAAGCGTGTGGGACAACCTTGAAGGGCCGAATGATCTCCTCTGTTTCTGTGCACCAGGTTATAGTAGTAAGTAGCCGCTAAATGCTCCTGCCTAACATGTTTAATGGGCTGAATGGAACACAGGAGCACGGGATTGAGGGACAGGAGTGAGTCATTAGATACGTTGAACCTTCTCCACCAGGCACTAAGATTGTGGCTGATCAGGTTGGGGTCTCAGCCCCACTTTCCTGTCTGCGTCCCATTATCCATGACTCAGTTCTCTGTCAAATATTTCACTAACGCAACTGTCAATCAATGTGAACATAGAGCCACGATAAACTTCCAGTGAAGAGGATTCGGATTTGAAAGGTACTTTCAGAATTTTTCGTCATCCCTCTTATAGAATCAGAGTCATGCAGAATAGAAACAGACCCGTTAATCCAATCTGTTCACTCCGATCAGATATCCAATCTGATCCAGTCCCATTTGCCGGCATTTGGCCAATATCCCTCCTCTTTCAGATAGTTTTTAAATGTGCGATTGTAACCGCCTTCACCACTTCCTCTGACAGCACTTTATGTACACACATCACTCTCTGTGTGAAACATTTACCTTCAGGTCCCTTCTAAGTCATTCACCGTTTCGCTTTCAACCTCTGCTCTCCTGTTCTGGACTCCCCTATCCTGGGGAGTAGAACATGGATGTTCAAAATATCCATGCCCCTGATGGTTTTATCAACCTCTATAATGTCACCCTTCAGCCTCTGACACTCCAGGGGGAAACTCCTCAAACTAATCAACCTCTCCCGAAAGCTCAAACCTCCAGTCCTGGGACATCCGTGTAAATCTTTTCTGCAGAAAACCGAGTTGTACGCAGTATTCTTAAAGTGGCCTCACCAACATCCTGTACAGATACAACATGCCACCACAACTCCTATACTCAATGCTCTGACTGATTCAGGCAAATGTGTAAAATGTGTTCTGTACCGCACTGTCTGCATTCAACTTCACTTTTGAGGAACAATGTACCTGCAGCCCTATGTCCGTTTGTTTCACAACACTCACCAGGCCCTTACCGTTAAGTGTACAATTTCTGCTCACAAGCCTTCAGGCTGAAAAATAGGCCTCTTCCTTCAAGCCAATTGTGACGAGCTTCTTCTGTGTCCCATGTGACTGAACCTTACTATTCTGTGCACCAATCAGAATGTTATGAACACCTTGCTGAGGTCTATATTGACAATATCTACCAAACTGCCTTCATCAATCATCTTTGTCACCTCTTCATAAAACTCAACCAAATTAATGAGACATGATTTCCCATGCAGAAAGCCACGTTGACTACTCTGATCAGCCCTTACCTTCCCAAATGTATGTAAATGCTATCCCTCAGAATCCCCTCCAACAACTCACCACCACTGACATCAGGCTCACCAGTCCCTTTTCTAGTCCCACTCCTCCTCTACTCACAACAAATGTTAAATGTAACCAGGTCGGTGATATGGCCGATGATATTGGTCTCAGACTGGGTCAGGGTCAGTTTTAGGAACAAGTCAGGCTAGTTTATTTAATCTGCTCAAATAGCACATTTATGATCCAGAGCAATGTTACTCCCACTATGATGGAATGATGAATGGCAAACTGGGTATTGCAAATAAAGAATCGATATTTTCTATTACACACACAC